>NW_013668061.1:57841-62390 GCF_000517525.1 Limulus polyphemus | reverse complement strand
AGTTAGCATAAATCAGTTATATGACGAAAAATTAGGTGTCTATTTACTTGTGACCACTCAGTGTATATATACACAAAACAAACCGATATAACATGCGACTGTTTGAACCACTGTTAACGTAAAAATGTACAGTCATACTACTAGTACTATGGTTAGTCTGCGAGAGGATCTGATGGAAGACTAGATTTCTAACTTTCAAAAGGGTATGATGGTGGGTGCTTGCAGAAGCATTAATGACATTTTCTTTGACACGCTGTTGAAAAACATCCGTTATCACAGATAAAAAACGGTATCAGTCGGAAGTAAAAGAAAAAATATGGACGTCAACTGCTGGTGACTGACCTAGAAAAAAAAGTACAAGTGGCCAAATTTTATTGAACGATTTCTTTAAATTTAATACTGACCAAAATTCGACTATCTCCAGTCGCACTATTCCATTACATAAAAAACTGTCATAAACAGCCGTACACAAGCTCCAAAACCACTTATTTCAAATCAAATAGAAAAGCACAACTTATAGCATAAACAACGAACAAGGAATGACTGGAAGTGCATGATATTTTACGATTTTTTTTTCTGTAATGATGGCAGATTAAACATATGAAGAAAAACACACGAAGCATTTTATCCTAGTCGAGTTGCCCCCAAAACGCAAACTGCTGTAGATTATGTAATGCCATAACGAACGTTCTCACGGCATGGACAGAGTTCTTTGGTCCCCATTTTTGGGATGATTATTAATTTTGTAGTCGCCACCATTACCTTCTGACGCGATCTTTCAACCAATAGCAGACCAAGTTCCTCAAAACAGAAGGTTAGCAGGGATCCAATAAATGTTAGTGTATTTCAATAATATTCATTAATTTTAAACTTTTCTATTCTATTTCCTAATATTATGGCTGACTGAAATGACCTACTAATACTACAAAAAAGGAAAATAATAATGTATTAACTTTCGATTAACGAACTTCTCTAATAATCAATATGTTTATTATGGGAGCGATAACTTAAAGTTTCTTTAAATTAAGATGTAAATTATTTGCATTTTAAATATAAAAGACACTATTAATTGGCGATTTTTTGGGGTCTTAAACATCATCATATGTAAAATATTTAAAAATGAATAAACCTTACGTCCTTCACTAGGCCCAAATTCCTTTGGCAGGAGGGTGTAGATGTGACTAGATAAATTTAACTTTTTCCAAGCACTAACAGCCATATATACAAAGATTCTTCACAACGGTTACACTAATAATAAAAAGGAATTTATGTTTTCGAAACTGCTTTTCGTAATATTAAAAAACAAATGAAGAATTTAATTAGACACAACAGGTAACACACAAAGAAACACTACGCATGCCCAAGACACAGCTGTTTCTAAAATGATTAGCTGTAACACAGAAGAGCTTGAAGTACGAGCTATGATGTAGCTGTATTCAACAATTTACTCACAGCTGCTTCTTTATGAAGTCTAACCACTTTGAGAACCTTCAGGAAATTTACTTAACGTACAAGTAAAACACAATAGCGTGTTTTTCTGATAAAATATAAATTTCCGAAAAATAGATATTCAATTAAACTAATATTACATTAAATATTACAATTTCGAAAGGTCTGAAATTGAGTTAAATGATACTTTAAATTTAGTAGTTAAACTGTACTTTGGATTTAGCAGTTAAGTAAAAGGTGATATATAGTCATTTTATGAAATTTGCCAACAAGATGGATACACACAGTTTTCTTTGTTTTAACACAAATACGTTTTAATATACACATAACAATACAATTTACAATAACAGTTATTACATTTAGTTATTACAAACAATGATTTATAAACAAAAGTTGCTCAAACTTACAAGCAATATAAAGTCTTCTTTCTAGTCTGGAACTTCTTAGATATCTTATTGATGGTTCACAATAAGCGAGTTAATTACGAGTTGACATAGGTATAATTCACTTAACAGGGAAGCTAGCTAGCTTTGTCCTTCGTTATCACCAGCCACACACGTTATGTGACGTTATGTACTGTTTTCGTAAAAATACTAATGTCCGAGAATCCAATGAAGTTAAATAAATTGTAATGTTCGAACTTTTTAAATGCTCCTGGTCAAATATCTGAAGTTTTCCGATTGATAAGCGTTATAACAATCACAGCTTCTGAAGTTTATAGCACATTGACTATAGCAAACTAATAATAGATACTACTTTTTTGGCGCGTCGTGTTGGTTATATTTATAGGTGTGTGTGGAGGCTTTCTCTAATTTTCAGATGTAAGGAGCAATATTAATAGCTCTTTGTGTAGCTTTGTGCTTAATAACAAACAACAACAATCTCTCAGATTTTGTGGAGACAGTCAAATATATTTCTTTTATATCCGAGAAAAGATTCATTAAATTAAAGAGAAGCGAAATTGGTAGACAGACTATCTTAATAGTCGCCCCCCCCCAGTGGCGCAGCGGTATGTCTGCGGACTTACAACGCTAGAATCCGGGTTTAGATACCTTTGTTGGACAGAGCACAGATAGTCCATTGTGTAGCTTTGTGCTTAACTACAAACAAACAAAATCTTAATAGTGTTATGCTATATCATTCATTGCAACTGTTAATTAGTGAAGACGCGTTTAAAACTGTACTTAATCTTTGTCTGAGATGTTGAAGGAAAATGCATTAAGAAATCTATAAGCTGTAGATGATACCGGTAACAGAACTCATGAAAGAGTATTAGAAATTGAAGTACACTTAACAGCATGAAACAGAACTAAGCTTTTGCGCAAGATTAAAATTTGTACTTGTTACTTCAGATATTACATGAACGCACATTTTATGTTGATTATTTCGTTTTTAGTTTTCTTACTATTTAAGTATTATTTTATTACAAGTTATAGCTTTACAGTAAGGTTTGTTTGTTTGTTTGAATTTATGCACAAAGCTACACAATGGGCTATCTGTGCTCTGCCCACCACAGGTATCGAAACCCGGTTTCTAGCATTGTAAGTCCGCAGACATGCCGCTGTGCCACTGGGGGCTTACAGTGAGGAAGATTGCGTTTTTTGAACAGATACGACGTTTCGATCACTGCATGGTGCGATCATTCTCAAGTACACAAGCTTTAACTGTAAAGAAAGTTTTAGTATTTAAAATCAATATTCAACAACCTAACAATGTATTTATCTTTTACAATTGATTGTGGTTATTTATGCTCAGTGTGGATTAACAGATTATTTATTTATCTATAGCCGAACGGAAAAACGAACAAAAGGTGCATAAATATAAAAATATGGAATATTTTATGTGAAGTATTTGCATAAGATTAGGAATGTCTGAGGAAATAACGATCAAAATACATATATCATGTATCTAGGTATTTGTTAATTGTGGAATTGTCTGATTTTATTAATAAGGCTTCTCTGATTTTATTTCTGTTAATGCCAGGTTCATGTTTTAATATTGTGATATTCTGTTCAGAAAAACTGTGGTTGTTTTTCACACAAGTTTTTATAGGTTGTACATAGTTAAACTTTTGTATATTTTATTCGCAACGTTTCTCTAGGTTTACCTGGCATCATCAGGTGGGATACAACTGTGGTTGTTTTTTTCATATGTTCATGGACTTGGGAAAGGTTTTTTTAGTGTTCTGGTCTTCAAGTTATGTCCTGTTTCACCTATGGAAAAGGCTGGGCAATTATTACTTTGAATTTTATAAATGTTTCCTAGAGGTGGTGTTCGTTATATAATTTTCTTGACATGTTTAATTTTCATTCCATGGGTGAAAATTAACCTAAGCATTATGTTAAAGTTATATTTATTTACTAGGCTTTTCCATATTTGTGATAGAGGTATGATATTTTCTATATATGGGATATTACAAGTGATTGGGTTTCCTTTGTTTTGTAGCGGTTTTTTTGTGTTTGTGTGTTTATGTGTCTCTTGTCTGCATTTTTTAAAATTCGTTAAAGTTTCTGTAACTACTTTTCTATCATACACCAGTTCCCTATTAAAGTAGTTACAGAAACTATTAATGAATTTAAAAAATGCAGACAAGAGACACTTAACAAACACACAAACTAAAAAAAAAACACTTTAAACCAAAGGAAACCTAATTTTTATCTAAAATTACAACACTATTTCTTTTGTCACATTTGGAAATGACAATAATGTCATTTTTACTTAAATTCTTTAAAGTCTAGCACAGATAGTCCATTGTGTAGCTTTGTGCTTAATTACAAACAAACAAGAGGTCAGAGCTATACCACTAAATTGAGTTTTAATATTACTAAATGATTAACCAGAGTTAGATCAAATTAGTTGATGTGATATTAATTACACAAAATAATCCTCAAATTTAGGCTATTAGGGATGCTTAAATTTTAAATCATAAGCTGAAACTTTCTATTCATTGGCCGGGTGGTTAGGGTGCTCGACTCTGCGGGTCGCGGGTTCGAACCCCGTCCCATCAAACATGCTCGCCCTTTCAGCCGTAGGGGCGTTATAATGTAACGGTCAATCCCATTATTCGTTGGTAAAAGAGTAGCCCAAGAGTTGGCGGTGG
>NW_013668061.1:56220-57560 GCF_000517525.1 Limulus polyphemus | reverse complement strand
GTGATGACTAGCTGCCTTCCCTCTAGTTTTACAATGCTAAATTAGGGATGGCTAGCGCAGATATCCTTCGTGTTGCTTTGCGCGAAATTCATAACGAACAAATCAATTCTTCTCATTATCACTCAAATTATTCTCTGAAAAATGGAAAATAACTTTATGAAGTTAAATTAATTTTTTACCTAACTGTCTTCTAAAACTGTTTTCCTCAAACTCGTATAATAATTTTTTTTTCAATTCAATAAAATATTTAAAATGCGCAAAATCCAAAATCCCTACTTGGTTCTCCAACAATTTAAATGTCTCTATGGCTTGTCTTGTTAAAGGTTCATTCTAGGTTAAATGACACTATCTAGAATAACAAAACTGAGGATCAAAAACTTTCAGAAACAAGAAAATATTTTCAAATGTTTACATTCATTCAAAAAATGTAACTTAGAACATTTCAAATGTAATTTTTCAGCATTTCTGAATTGAGTTAGCACTTGTTTACCACACTTAGATTTAATGATATCAGCAACTGGCTTATTCTTAGAATACCTCAAGTATAATATAAATTATAAAATCAAGTAAACTATGAACCATCTCATACCCTAAGCTTTTATGGCTATTAAGAGTAACATTGCATATTAAATCCAGCACCCTTTCTTATGTGAATTTTCCCAACCCGAATGAAAAAATGAATTTTGACATTAATTTTAAGCAGAAAAGCAAGGTTTCCAAATGGTACGATACTTGTCAGATAAGGGGAAAAACAAAAGAAAGATAGTTTTGAATTTTGTAAAGAAATTAAACCCTTGCAGTTTGACAGTAACAGTAAAGACCACTGTGGAACATCAGCAGGATCATAAGCTTTAGTTTCTCAAAAATAAAAATAACCTCCAACGTGAAGTGTACCAAACAACAAAAAATATCCACTGGCTTGTACTTTAATCTTGCAAGCTTTATTCCAAATTATTTAAAAAATTTGGTTGAATATTGTTCCAACTGGCAAAGAAATACTGTAGCACATATGAGATTTTTCATAAATAATGTCAAAGAATTCTTACGCAAAAATGATTTCCCTATAAACACTGTATATGAAGTTACCCTCTAAATTCTAATAAACATAGTGTTGCGTCAGCGAGGTCACGTGATTAGTGTCACGCCACGTTTTCTAGAAATATCCTGTTCCTTCGTGAATGCCCTAGCATTTACTAGATTGGGGGTAGTCGGGTATATATAGGATGGTCACAATGTGACGGAAACAGTGTAGGTAGTGAGTAATTGAACTGCAGTCAGAAAGTATTGTTGAAGTTAACGTTCGTTGTTATAGCGTTTTATAGAGCGACTGTTGAAAATAA
>NW_013668061.1:42744-55220 GCF_000517525.1 Limulus polyphemus | reverse complement strand
TTTTATTTATCTATATGAATGTATATTTCAGAATATGGTGGTTACACCCTTGTAGCTATAGAAGCTGGTCTACTCCTCTTGAGTAACTTTTGAAAGTACGCTTACACATAAAGATTTAATTGAGAGTCAAAACATCAATGATACCCAAGTGATTCCACATTAAATGAATGTTCATTACTCACTCTAGGTGGTCGAAACAGTCTGAAAGTATTAGATGATGTTCATTTGAACTTTGAAACTCACTGTTTGCACTATATCCACAGGAGAGTTGGTGTTGTGATCACAAATACTGGCTCAAGCATGGTGCACTTGGTATTGAGGTCTGCATAACCTGACTGCTACCATAAACTTCAAAACAGAAATGTTTCAGATCTTTTGCCAGAGTATGTAGTGCCACCCAACTTTAGACAACCAAGCACTGAATTGTAAGAAATTGGAATGAGAGATGATGATTTCACCACATATTCAAACAGCGCCTTCAATAGGCTGTGGACACATTCACAATCACCGATTTCCATTGCTACACTGCTACTTTATAATCATGAGAAGAAGCACGTGAGCTTAGCTCTAGATATAGTGACCAAAATAGTGCAGAAATTACATTTGGGTGGATGCAAACTGCACAACTAGTTCTCTCTCAATTGCACTAAATGTAATGCATTTGACAATTGTCACCAGGCTACCAACACATTTAAGCTCGCTCTTTGATGTTTGCCACAGTTTATAGATGGAGCAGAATTGAAGGAGTTCACGGAGCTGGTAAGAGACTTCTTTAATTTTTCATTGAACCAGACAGACTTTTAGGTTGCAGGACTCTAAGCCAGTATCATATAAACATGGGTACGATACTCTATAACACAACACTTTCGAAAAGTTCGCCTTTCTTCTTCCAGGGCAAACCAAGAATGACTGTGTAAAGCAAAGTGTGAGATAAAGTGAAGTTTAAGTGACGTCATGAACGCTACCATGGAAATCCGGAAGTGTTTTCAGTAGCTTTTAATGTATTGTTATAAGTATTTCAGATTTCCGGTGCAAAAATACCTGATACTAGAATGATAGATGTAAAGAAGTTATACATGTATTGTTTTAAAAAAGAAAAATGATCAATTGTTAATAAAGTAAATAAAAGTAAGGTATGAAGATTGATTAAAAAAGGAATATCAAACAGATATAATTAAAAAATAACCCGAAAATTATCATAAGTGTATAATAAGCATTAAAAAGTTTAGGTCTGTAGTTAAGCGCAAAGTTACACAATGGGCCACCTGTGCTCTGCCCACCATGGGTATCGAAACCCGGTTTCTAGCGTTGTAAGTCCGCAGACATACTGCTGTGTCATTGGGGGGGGGGGGAGTTTAGGAGTAAAGACTGAGAATTCATACTACATGAACAAAAAATATTTTTCTGACAGAGAACAAACTAATGATCGGAAATCACTGATACCAGGATTGAGATATATTCAAAAAGGTTGAACAGTATTTAAAGTTGTGATCCAATAGGCTTCTCTTATCTCTCTCTCGGCTTTAATTTTGAAATCAGTTGCAATATCGATGAGAGTTGTATCATCAATAGAATGAGCGGGTTGGTTAAATTGTTGGACAACAAAGAGGTGTTTTCCAGTGTTAATAGAAGACTTGTGGTTGTTGAAACGCTCTCTAAGAGTCGTCTTGGTCTGTCCTACATACTAGTGATTGCACTTTTTACACTGTTTGTAAATGTTTATGGTCTTATTTGTCGGAAAAAGAGTCAGTGGTTTTCATGAAAATGCAGGTTAGACAATAAGTTTAATTGCCTGGATGACAACTTTTCTTTCATGAGATGTAATTTACTTATGCATGGACAAGGATGTTTTAAGACTTCTGCTCTTCCGGAAAGAAACAACGGGAACTTCAGTAAATATTTGTCTAAGGCGATCATTCACTTGTAGTAAATGAAAATGTTTGTTGTTGTTATTTTCAGAATGTGGGAAATGTTTCTGAGTTTAAAGTGATAAGTAATAAGAGGAATTATGTTTCAAACCTTACTATTACTCTGTTTTAGGATGGTTTTTCGTTGTGTTGTGAGCCTTTTCAATCTGTCTGTCAATTTCGGTATCTTTATATCCTATTTGTAACATGGTTTGTTTCAGGTCCTTGATGTTTTTTCTGTAATTTGTTTCATCTGAGCGGATTTTATTCATTTGGAGAGCTTGACTGTAGGTAATATTCCATTTAATGTGAGTGGGGTGGCAGCTTTTATAGTGAAGATATTGTGGCCTATTGGTATATTTTTTGTTCAAATCAGTCCGTAGCATTCTGTCCTTTAAAGACAGTGATGTCAAGAAAGTTAATTTGGGTAGGGGAGTAATTAAGGGTAAAGTTTATTGTTTTGTGAAAGGTATTGGTCTAAGAAATAAAGTTTTAATGTGATTCAGAACCAGCTATCCAGATGAAAAATATGTCATCTATGTAACATTTCCATGCGTGAGGTTTTACAGAGCTTTGTTGTAAAAGTTGGCTTTCAGTATGGCCCATAAATATATTAACATAGATAGGAGCCATTTTGGTACCCATTGCAATACCAATAACCTGAAGGTAATGTTCGTTATGGAATTCGAATTTGTTTTAATATAAAACAAAGCTGGTAAAGTCAGTTACTGTTTGAGATTCCGAAAGGGTTAAGGTAGAGTTTAGAATTTCAAGTTCTTCATCATGTGGAATATTACTGTAAAGGGAACTGGTTGATTGGTTGTCTGGAGATTTTTGGCGGAAAGCAACTAACCTATCTGCGCCAAACAACCGGTAAAAATATCAAAGTAAAATACAATAAAATGTAAAAATAAATCGAGTTAAAACTAAACAAAGCCCGAAAATACGATAAAAATAATACTTAAATACAATGAAAAAAAGGCCTATAGCCTGCAAAAAGCTAAAAACACAGTCAAGCTGGACAGTACCACCATCGCCAGTGACACTGTCTAATATCAGTGGTAAACCCAGAGAAAAAACATGCCGAAAATGGTGCCGGCGTTCGCAGTCGTATCGATGGCACGAAAGCAACACCTGGACAATTGTGACTTAAGTGTCACAGAGGCCACATATTGGTAGATCAGTCCACATAAAAGAAAGTGATGGGTTAAAAAGCTGTGACCAATGCATAGCCTAGCCAATACAGCTTCCTACCGTCGATCCTTATGGAAACTAGATGACCAAAGAACAACAGTAAGTTTGCTCTGGAAAATTTTGTTATGAAGTTACTCACCCCAAATCGACTGCCAAATCGCGCGAAGCCGGGCCTTGATTACAGACCATAGTCTATATATGGGATAGGCATGGCTGTTATAGCACCAGAGCAGACGAACTTAGCTGCTGCATCAGCAGACTTGTTCCCGCAAACACCAACATTGCCAGGTATGCAGAAAAACTGGACTGAAACAGAAGATAGTGAAAAGTGGGCCAGTAGTTTTTGAATATCGACAAAAACTTGGGGAGAATTTGCATTAAGCAATTTCAGAGCCAATAGAGAGCTAAGAGAGTCAGTGTATATAGAACAGTTACTGTACTTAGCTTCTACATGATCCAGAGCAAGGAAATGGCATACAACTCGACAGTAAACACTGTAGAGGGATCCTGTGAGCAACCACCGAGTCACAGCACACAGTATATCATGACAGAACCCACAGAGTCACCTTATTTCGAATCCTCCGTAAAAACTGGATCAGAAGAATGGTTTGAAAGATGTTCGGCAAAGAGAAGACAGTACTTCCAATCTGGGATATCCACCTTCTTCAGATGACTCAAAGAAAGGTCACAGGTGGGGATGGTAATGAGCCACAGAGATTGTTTGATTCAAGAAACCAAACAATACAACCATTAACCCTCCTCTACAAAACCTTACAGATACAGCTAGTCAAAGCAATAGGACGATAATTAGAAGGAATCTTGGGCTTTTTCCCAGGCTTAGAAAAAAGGTAAAACAATAAGAACAATAGCTTTGCACCAAGCATCAGGAAAAACGTTCTCCTGCCAGTTCTGCTTAAAAAGAACCAGAAGAAGAACAAAAGAGGCAGGAGAGAGATGGTGCAACATTTCGTAATGAATGTTATCAGACCCAACTGATGTACTGCCAGACTGATGAAGAGGAAGCTTAAATTCCACCAGTGTAAAAGGGCAATTATAGTCATAGAGATGATCAGCCCAAAAGGAAAAAGGCGATCATTTTGTCCAAGGCTTGATCGCCAATAATACAGGGAAGAAACAGGAGTGCTGAAGAGATAAGAAAATAACTCCTCTGTACATCAGCATCTTCCTGGCTATTGGAGAGCAAGATGGAAAGGAGATGGGAAGCATACTTCCCCTTGACCTTCCAAATCTTGTCCCAAATGACTTTGGAGCTGGTGGTAGAAGAGATGTTGGTTGTGAACTTAATCCAAGATTCCTTCTGGCTTTGATATCTGACCTGTCAAACATAGACATGGGCCCACAGGAAAGCAATGCAGTTGGAAAGAGTGAGAAAGGTATCTCAGGCCCGTTTCAGAGCCTTTCATGCCTGCTGGCAGGCAGGAGACCCCCATGGGCGAGGATACTGTGGGAAAGGTGTCGAGATTTTGGGGATAGAATGAACAGTTGCTTGAATGATACAATCAGTTATTGCCTCTACACAATCATTAATAGATGAAAGACTAATGACAGCAGGATCTTGTTCCGAGAAAGTGGAGAAGGAGAGCCAGTCAGCCTGCTTCAACTTCTACCATGGCGCTCGGGTCTGGTGGCATTGACCACAACCAACCTCCCTAAAATCAATGGTAAAATGATCACTGCCCCATGGGTTACTGTCAACCCTCCAAGAAAAATAATAAAAAAAGTTAAAGTGAACCAATAGAGAGATCAATAGCAGTAAAAGACTGACTGAGTGCATGAAAACAGGTAAATGAACCTGTATTAAAGAGAGACATGTTGTGATCTGAGAGCATATGCTCCCCTCCCATCAATATCAACACCACCCCAAATGGGATTGTGTCCATTAAAGTCTCCCAAGAATAAAAAGAGGGATAGCATCTGTTCTATGAGATAATCCGTCTCATTAATAATAAGTTTCTCCAGGATACAGGTAGAGAGAACAAACAGTGATGGTATGACCCATGGAGATATGGATGGCTACAACCTCCAAGGGTGTATCGAGTGGCACCGACAAGGTGGATACATGATAGTCAATCAGGAGTGCCACTTTCCATGAACTCGTCCATCACACAACCTGTCACTCTGGTATAAAGAAAGCTGCCAACAAGTGACAGCATCAGAAGATCTCAGGAATGTTTGCTGTAAGGAGAGACACACAGGATGATAGGAATCGATCAAGACCGTAATATCATCCAAATTAGAACGAAAATTTCGACAGTTCCACTAAGTGGAGAATCCTTCTGCTTGCGACCACAATGTTTTTCTTTAGTAAAAACAGGTCTGTCTGCCTCCATGAAACCTGCCCTGGGTCGACTTGGCAGATCTCTGTCAGAAGAAGGAGATCCAGTGACTGGGGACATGACCGAATAATGGTCCTAAACCTCGAGGCCGAAGGAGATTGGCCCGAGCAGTCACTGGAAGCAATGGAGGGGAAAGACACAGGAGTATTCGTTCACTTGTCAATTCGTGCAACCATAGAGGTTCAAAGACTCTTCACATGGTGTGAGAAAGACTTTGATGGAGGCACAGAAAGATCTTTCTGAACTCCCACTGTAGCAGTGGAATGGAGAGCAGCAGAATATGTCAGAGATGGAGCAGGAAACAACTTCCAAGCCTCTGGAAAATAATTGTTATTAAAAATGTTTAAATGCTATACCTTCTTTTCCTCCACCTACTTAAGGCAAGATCGAATGTAAGAGGGGTGGTAACCACCGCAATTGATGCAATGAAGGTCCAGTTGACACTCATAAGCATCATGGTCTTTGCCTCCACAACAAACAAACGTCAAAAATTCACGACTAGATAGATGCCTTAGAATGTCCAAACCGCTGAAACTGGAAACATCTGAGAAGGTTAAGAATATAAGGACATACCTTACAGTTCAGATAACCTGCCTTTATAATGGGAAGCAGACGTGGCGATGTAAATGCCACAAGAACATTGGTAGGCAGTATAATTCTTTCTTTACAAGTGGAGATATGTCACATTTCAGAAACTCCTTGACTGGAGAAACCAGTGAGTATCTCCAACTCGGGGATGTTTCTAAAATCCCTCTGAACGATAACTCCTCGGGAGGAATTCAAGTAGCATGGGTATTTCCCCAATGGCCATTGATCTCAGGAAGAGTTTGTTGTGTTTTGATGCAGGTGTTTCCACCAAGATTTCCCCAGAATATAGCTTGTAAACTGACTTTAGAGAGCCAGCAAACCCCTCTAATCCCTTCTGATAAATAATGTATGATGAAAAAACGAGGTACAGGTAAAGAATGGGGTGGAGACTGCTGTTCAGTGCCTTCCAAATGTCGTTGCTTTCCAATCAACTTTTTTGTGTTTTTTTTTAGTCAATTGGTGTAGGATCCATGAAAAAGGAAAACTTCAGTGCTCACTGACCACACCCACCATGGAGTCCTACAAGGGAATGCAATACAATGTTAAAGCCGAGCATTGTAGAAACACCAGTGTTTCGTAGGCACTATACCCAAACACCAATATCAGAAACAATGTCCACAACACCTGTTGAAAATGTCCAACACTGGTAATTGTTTGACCTTCGTCCAACTAGACCAACTGATTGACCCTGGCTGAGCCATTCCAATGCCGCCCGTCTACAGGAATTCAAGGCCAAAGTGGTGTGTTAAAGTGCCACATAAACTGACCCATCAATGACACCCCGCAACCACCATGATCCTCTCCTTTCTTTCACGGGTCGCCACGCATGGCAAACACGTGGATGTAAATGTCCTTTACAAAGTGAGTTGCATCCTTTATATAAGAAGGGAGAGAACAAGGAATACTTTTTATGTGGTAGTGAATAAAAGCAAACAGCTTCTCTGTAGTCTTGTTTGTGTTTGAAATTATGGGTCGGCTGGGATTATTAGGTTTGTGTATTTTCGGTAAGAAATAAAATCTACCAGAACATGCATGTCTAGATATCAAGTACCGGAAAGTTTCTTTGTTAATTTTCTTATTTTGTAGAAGTAATTTAAGTTTATCAGTGAAGGTTTTAGTAAACTGAGTTGCAGGGTCTTGTGTAAGTTTCTTATAGAAATTAGTGTCCTCGAGTTCGCAGTTAGCTTCAGCAATATAGATATTTCTGTTAAGAATAACAATAGCCCCACCACCATCTGTTTATAGTAATATAATATTGTTGTTTGAGTTAAGATCTTTTTAAGCAGTTCTTTCTTTTTGGTTGAGATTATTGTGACATTGCTTAAAAGATTTTAAAACTTATGTTACGTCATTTTCTACAGCTTTATTATAACACTCTAAATGTGTTTCTCTATTTTGAGGAGGTATTGAAGAGGATTTTTCTTTGAAAATTGGTGTAAGTTGAGTGTCAATAGGATGAGATTTGTTGTGAAAAAATTCACAAATTCTTAGTTTCTGAGAGAATTCATGTATGTCAGAAAGAAGTTTGTGATGATTAACAAAGTTATTGTTTGGACAGAAGTTGAGACCTTTACTAAGAATACTGAGTTCTGCATCTGAAAGAGTTATGTTTGAAAGATTAATTATGTTGGTGACATTTGGAGAAAGTTCACTGTTACTTGTAGAATTTGTGAGGTCATTGTTATTTTTAACAGGTGTGTCTGTTTTAGAGGGCTTATGTCTGGTAAATGATGAAGTGTTTTTAGGCATTTGTTTCAGATGTTCATTATTAGAAAGAGGGGTTTTAATAATTTCTGGTAGAATGCTTGTTGCTATAGTAATTTCTTTATCATAAAGGGGATTAAAAAAGTGCTGTTAGAAGTGGTTTTTGGATTGTTGTGGTGAAAGGCTGGTTTTTCTTTTTAAGAAGGAATGTATCGGTTCCCTTTTTTAATTTGTGATCATCTTCTTCTACCGGCGATGGGTTATAGAGGTGGTAGGAAATTTCTTTATCTAAAATATTAATAGAATTTTGAAATAAGTTCTTAGCAATGTTCAAGAGTTCTAAAGGATCTGTTGCCATTTGTTGCAGAAATTCTGATCATGAGCTCCTACTGTGATGGATGCTTTTAATGTGAGAGATGGGAGTATGTTTCTCTTCCATATGTTACAGAGTAGAGACTTGGCAAGTTGATGGTGTCTGGTGAGTTTCTCAGTGAGTTTTCTAAGTTTCTGGAAACATTGTCTTCTGTTATAGTTAAGAGATTTGCAGTGTGGTTTAGGTTAAGTGTTGTCATATACTGGGGTGAAAATGCCCCTGGAATCATCAGATAAAAAAAAAAGAAGAGAATGTGTGAAGGAGTAATGAAGCATAAGATGTTGGTCGAAGGTCATTATGGGATCCAATGCTAGTGGAAAATAGTCTAAAATATTTTGATGAAAGGAACTCTGAAGGATAAGTGAAAGCAGAACATCGCCATCAATGGCCAAAAAGATAACCATAGCTCTTCTCAAGTACCAAGCTGAGACAAACTCTGTACTTCAGCACACTTGGAAGTGGCACAGAAGAATGTGTCCTACCTCAGCCCCCCTGTGCAGAATGAGTTGTCAGATTTGTGTATCTAGTAAATTCAGAATGTTATCACAGCATCATGTTGTCAAGCTTGCTTTTTCACAGTGATTGCCGATGAAAGTACTGACAACAGCAACACAGAGTAATTGGCTATATATATGTGCTTTATACAGTATTATTAACCAGCTACAGAGCTTCAACATTAATGTCAACAAAATGGTCAGTACTAGGGATATGATGGTACAGGTAATATATCTGGTCATATTTGTGGTGTACAGACGCATATCAAAGAGCTACATCCTTTAGCCAGCTACGTCCATTTCCGCAACCATAACTAGCCATGTCCCATAGTTGCAAGCTTATACCCATCCAAAATATATACAACACAGCTGTTGTACTTGATCATCACAACGTCTTTTGATATACATCGCCCATGCTGCTACCACAAATGCCCCATTGCTGAAGAAATTCTGTGAGACAAGGTGGACCCATTGAGGTGAGAGCGTCGAACAAGTCATCACATGTTTTCCTGTCATCACAGACACCCTACATCATCTCAGCCAGCAAAAATCTAGCCACAACACTTTACCATTTCTCCACATCAGCAGCAGTCATCTGAAGCTCTTGTTGACATTGTGTTGCGTGTTCTAGGCTAAAAAACTGCGACCTCATCCATGCATTCCATCAAGCACAGACACTCGTCAGTTTCCTTCAGAAGAAACAAGGGGATAACATCTTCTACGACTGCATGTGGACCACAACATGCGAATTCGCTGATAGTGTGGATGTGTCTCCCAAAACTTTCCATACTGCACGGTGACAGACTCAACACTAGAACACACCAGTGTCCGACCCCAGGGTCAACTGGCGACTCAATGACTACTCGCCTTTTATCGACCATCTTATCACTCAACTTGACGACAGATTCTGCGAGCCCCTAACCCGCCCATGTGCTCAGTACATCCTCCCAGACTTCATTAACTAATTGACTGATGATATCTGACACAGTATCAAAGAAGAATTCGGGCCCCTTTTTCCATAATCCGCATCAGCTGACACATAACTAGAAACCTGGAGGCATTACATCAGCATATAGAGTTCCCAGATGCCCTCTACCCTACCAGACGTCGTCATCGCTACCATGTCATTCTCCTCACTCTGCTGACCATGACATTCTTCACTGCCACTGGTGAACACTCATTTAGCATTTTTTCCAGCCTGAAGATATAGCCAAATGACTGATCAATGACTGACAAGCCACACTCTTTTCCACATTCACCAGGATATTGATGCAGACGCCAACACCGTCATCAAGGAATTTAACCTCGTCTTTGAATAATATATTATGATTCTATGTATTTAAGTGTTTATTTATAACATATATATTTATATTTAAGTTTATATTATTTATACTAATATGTTTCGAATCAAATCATTGCTTTTGTGGATACCATTGACCAATCTCGTGCGTATAATTTTAAAAGTCCGGCACACCACCTGTACAGCCAAGCTCTCCAAATATAGAAAATTTTCTGAGAATAAAACAAGCTACAGAAAACACACCAATAATTTAAAACAAACCATGTTACATAGAGGATATAAAGATACCGAAATTGACAGAAATATTGAAAAGGCTAATAACACTCAACAAAAAAAACATCCTTAATCCACCCAGCGCGTAACCACGAAAGTATTCATGAGAGTAATTATACTATAATTTTTGATAATGTATTCGTATCTTTACAAAATTTTGCACATTATTAGTAAACATTACAAGGCTTTCATGCACAAAATATCAGGTTTTTAAATTACGTATTAAGATTTTTTATTAAAGATTTGCTTTTATTTTCCTTTATAACACTTAATTTAGTTTCTTTTGACCATTTTTCTTTTTTAAAACAATACATCTTTAAATTATTTACACCTAACATTCTTATTTCCGGTAGTATTGAACCGGGAATGATAAACATTCGGAATAATACACTGAAAACACATTCGGATTTACATAGTAGTGTGCATGATGTCACTTAAACTTCACTTTATCTCACACTTTGCTTTACACAGTCATTCCTAGTGTGCTTCTGAAGAAAAAAGGTCCACCTTTCGAAAGCGCTCGGATTATAGTGTATCTTATTTTTGAGTCAAACTGACTTCTTGAACCTACGTGTTTTCCTAACATCATGAATATAAACATAGGTGATACACATCCCAATGAAAAGCAGCTAAAGAGGCTTATATGGTCAAGTACAAATCTGGCAACTGTGGAAAAAATAAATGATGCAGGACGAGATCATACAACTCTGAAGTTACGTGTATTTCCCCCAGAATAAATAGTTATTAGAAAAGGAGTGCCAAGGATCTGCATAGCATTTATTAGGTTGGTATAGTAACAAAGGTTGACACATTCTTATGACCACAGGCAAATTAATGTCTGGATATCCTGGAAGATACCCCCTAGTTTAGCTCCTTGATGGTATCATCAGGCTGTTTGAAGTTCAAATTTTGTGAACTTGAATAAAACATGTTTTTCCATATGTAATAGAAAATAATGTCATTTAGGCTCTGTAATGTAATAGCAACATTGTAAAGGGTTGGATTAGCTCACTGTGAGATTCCATATGAATCTAATATGACCCAAATTAATGACAATGCGTTCAAAAATATCACTGAGGCTGCAGTTGAGAATTTACATCAAGTTTTTCAACACATTTGAAGTGCTGGCTTGAGTTTTAAGCTTAGAAAGTATGCACTGATGCCAAAAAAAGTATCATTTCATTATCATATAGTTGGCTATAATAACAACAGGACAGACTTGACAAAGGAAAACTGGAGCTAGTTCACAACCAAGAAAGGAATAAAAAATGTTCCTTGGTTTTGCTTCACATGACTCGAACCTTGTAGCCAGTTGTGTGACTGCTGCAACTCATTATTTGTGATGATTAAAATCAAAACACATTTCAGCCGGAACAGTGACTTAAAATATGCCTTTCAGTCATTGAACCATGCTTTCATTAATGCACTGATGTTGGCCTATCCAAGATAGGGCTGAAAGTTTCTTCTAGATTGTGATGACAGTAATACTGATATAAAAGCTATACATTCTGGTCCACCGATATCCAACAAATAAGTCTAAAGTAACTACAAGAATGTAAATCCTCGAAATATGCCATAAAGAATAATTTCAACCTCGGATAGGAACAAACATAAGTGAACAAATAAAATAATTTTTTACTTACAATAATTGTATTTATGCTTATTTATCACACTGGTCAGCTTCTTAGTTGTTTAAGATCAAACTGGTTACTGTATCTGAAGAGGATCTCTATACATCCTTAAAGGACAGAGCCAGAAAGAATTATATCATAACCTTCTTTCAAAATTAGGCAATGGATCCAAGTGTGGTATCCAACAATCTTAAGCTACATACGTCAACGACTATTTCATATAACTTACATATGAGAGAAAACCCCAAGCACATACTAACTTATATAAATATTTGAATCATCCCTTGAGATGATTTCACCCCCTCAGACAGACAGGGGCAAAGTGATACAAGCTTTTAGCCTTTACCTATGCATAGAATTAGTACATTTTCGCCTTTTCAACATCCAGTTTAAAAAACTTCAGCTTACAAATCCCTGCTTCTCTTGTTTCCTTTATAATACGGTGTTGTAAATAAAATGAAATGTTGTAAAACTAAATGAAATAATGAAAAGGAACTGTTACTTACGTGGTTGTCGAAATGTCACCGTTATATAAAGAGTCCCCTGAAAGAAAAACTGAGTATATATATATATATATATATATATATATACATGCTATTAGTAAATAATACTAATTAATAGTACTTTAACCTTACGAAGACTAAAGAATATATTA
>NW_013668061.1:32646-42723 GCF_000517525.1 Limulus polyphemus | reverse complement strand
TAAAGTAAGTAAAGGAAACGTACGTTACGTTACGTTACGGTTGGTACGTAAGTACGTACGTACTTACTAATAAGTAACGTACCGTACGTAAAGAAAACTAAGAGTATATATATATATATATATATATATATATATATATATACAATGCATTTGAAATAATACATTAATGATTTTAACCCTCGAAGCTAAAGAATATATTCATGCTATGCTCTCCATCAAAAAATATTTCTTATGGTTTTACTTATTTTCTTTGTTTCCAATTTTCAATTAAGAAAAGTGGTATGTTGTAACAATTTCATATTCCTTTACCACTCTTCAATCACTCTAACTAAATTTTTATCATGACCAGATGATAAAATTTGTAGTTATATTTTCTGATATGTAAACTTAAACTTCTTACAGTTGTTGGTCTTTGATGGTGATCAAAAAGAGTCAACTCATAATCTAGAGGTCGCAAGGCTTCAATGGCGTTTCTAAGTAACAGGCTTGTTTCTCCAATCAATCTGAAACAAATATTAACATTAATAACGTAATAAATATTGAAAAAACATGTTTTAAATAATATGTTTTGCCTATTCATTTCAACACGAAGAACAGTAATTCCACACTAATGTAAACTGGCAGTAGTGTTGGGCATATCGATATATTTTCAAATATCTAAATATATTGATATTTTCCAAAATCTTGGAAAAAGCTCTCAATGAGAAAATTAAGTCAAAAAAATATATTTAAAACTGACAAATATATAATCTTTTACAACGTTCAACCGTTTCTTATCCAATTTTTGTTCATAATTGTCTATATGTACCCAATGCTGTACAAAGTCGCACTAAAGTACCTGTGCATTCCAGCAACGTCATTACCTTCCAAGGCGAATATTTTCAAAGGCTGGGGAAGCCATAAGCAACCGAAGGAATAGACTAAAATCCCAACATGTTGACATGTTTATTATTCTGAACAAAAATCGCTACGTAGATGTCTGCATAAATATGTTTATTCGATTTTTCAGTTTCAAGTTCAAAATATTTAAAGTTTTATATCTTTGCTCTGTATATAATGTTTAATGAAACATATTATCTATGCTAGCTTATTTTTCATTTTAGTTCACATTCTCTATATGCGCTTTACTTCAAAACCCCCTATCCAATCACAAAAGCAAGAAAGAGTGGTATCCTGGCCGCAACCCCCACCCCCACCTTTAATTACTTACATGTTTGTCCTCTTATGTATTATGATTATCAACTAATACGTATAATATCTTTGTAGTTTCTTACTTTGAAATAAAACTCTTTAATTTTTACAAAAGAAAAAAAAAAACAGCAACAAAAATTAATATATAACTTAACTGTACGTACTTCATACATACTTTACCCGGCACTTTGTCGACGAAACTTTAAATGGATGTAACCATGATATTTTTCTTCGTTCGGCGCTCGACGATGTTTTCCCTCCTGAATTTTCGATATATATCGATATATTTTCTAAAAACTATCGATGTATAAAAACTCGATATCGCCCATCAATAGTTGGCAGGTCTAAAACTTCCACCATCTATTGATAGGAATCCTTAATAAATATTTTTATTTTGACCTAAGGTAGAAAATCTTCTTAAAGGAGAAATTTCTAACAATTAGAGTACTGTGTTGACCTCAATAATTATAAAATTAGGTTTCAATTTAATATAACATTTTTTGCCCTGAAAAAATTGCATCCAAGCTTTCATCAATTTACCTATTTCTCCCAAACCGTTCGTAATCTTTCACCGTGATAGTCAAATACTCATCAGACTGTTGTGCCCTCTTCTTAATTTTCCACTCAAACTTCTGTTTAGTAAAAATGAAAAATTTTGTATTAAAATTCATATCAAAATAAACCTAAAACTGATGTTACACTTTATTTAACAAATTTGAATTATGTCATATTTTAATTCTTGCACATATTTTTTCATCAGTCGTTATTTACTGAAAACAAATTGTAATCCATTCAAATATCTTAGTAGTTGCCGTGCCTGGACTGTGGATCTTAGGGTTCATGACTCGCGTCCTGTTCTCCGAAAATATGGCCCGTACTTTGGGACCGTGTGTGCGCTATAAGAGTAATGGTCAAATGACACTTTTCTATAAAGCAAGAGTAGCTCCCCGAATTGGCGGTGGGTACTGTTAACTAGCTGTCTTACCCCAAGTTTATCAATTCAAACCCAGGGACAATTATGCGTATCTTTGTGTATATTTGCGAGAATGTTATAAAACAAATGCTATTGCTAAGCAAGCGGAATAATTTTTAACTGAAAAATAAAAGTATTTCAAATACTTATGGCTGATTTAAGAATACATATTCACCTATAAAAATTACTTCTATACACTCTCATTGTTATGATTAGTATTATATGTGATCACCTTTGTTCAAATACTGATTACCTAACTATTACTAACTTACATTAGCATTGTAAGTATGCACGTTAGTAACTTAGCAATTAGTTACATAATCAGCAACTTAAAAACAATCTAATCTTGTACATTATTAGCCAGGACAAAGAGTTGATTTTGATCATCAAAGTTGTATTACAAGTACTATATACTAAGTTTGTAAAGTTTAAAAGTAGAATAATTAAACCTTTGTATCCAAACAAAAGAAAGGAAAAGATTATTTAAAAAGCACCAAAAAACAAATTGTATTTATGTGAATAACTGTTCTAAACATTTGAACTTCGTTTCTGACTTCATCCTATCTGGATCTAATATATGTGAGGATGTTTCAATGATTTTCTTTGGCATCAGCATACTTTTTTTATTTGGTTTAACAATGAACAAATAATAAGTATAATGAAATGTTGTAAGAACGACCAAAAGCAACTTAAAAAGATAATGACATATTAGAAAACTAATAAATTTGGTACGGAGGTAACTAACAGCCAGGAAATAATAGGTTATGTTATGGTGAAAGTAAGTTAAAAGATTTACTTTACTATCTGTATAATAATATACCATGCGAATTTTGAAAGTTCTCTATTTCAGTGGATTAATGAAATTAAATTGCCACATATTTCCAATAACACTTTTTTAAAACACGTGGCCTATAAACATTAAATTTCGGTTATAATTGGATGATTTGATGCAAATCTTAGTTACTACGTACTATATTACCAGACTTTGTAAATCGCATATTTACACGTATATCCATAACACAGAGAAGCTTCAGGCAAAAAATATGTTAGGGCATTATCATATTTTAGATATTATATCTTTCATTAAATAACACTTTCCACCTCCCATTGTTTTGTTTTGTTTCTTTTTCAAATAAAATATTTCTTGTGTATCATACGTTTTATTCTTACCTCATCCCATGCTGGATTTAGATTACCGTAGACAACGTTTGTTTTTCTTTTTTCACCTTTCGTAAAAGAAATTACATTTATTATAAGAAAATTCTTTATATTAAACGATTCTTAAATTAATGTTATGCTACTGGATAAATTAGATATTGTTATCAATCAGTTCCAAATAGATTAATTATATTATGGTTTTTGACATTAAGCTGTTAAGATGGTTCCAGAATTACCATTAGCACAGTCCTCAAAATATTTTATATAATTGAAACTTAACAAATCATTACATCTTCAAAACGATTATAAATACAAAAATATATTTATAGATACAATGTTATTATTTTTAACAGCATTCTTTTAAAGGTGTTTTTGAGTTAATACAATAGATCGATACCAAAATATTCAGATTATGATTTAAGTAATGGAATAAATAAGGCAGAGAGTTGTACAATATGATATGAATTTTATTAACTTAATTGCATTTTTCCCACTTATGATTAAATGCTTTTCAAATTAATTTTTAGTGAGCTTTATAGCGTACTTACTTCCGATTGTTAAACAAATGTATATATTTCTCTCTTAAGTATACGGAAAAAGTGAGATAAAAATATCGCCTAGTATGATACAATAACCCAATAATCTTTATAAATATTTCTGAGTGATTATGCTGTGGCTCAGTGGTAAGTCTGCGGACTAATAATACTAAAAGCTGGGTTTCGATACCCTTAGTAGGCACAGCACAGATAATCCATCGTGTAGTTTTGTGCATAACTACAAACAAACAAATTAATTAAGTTATTACCCACCTTGAAATAATAACACAACATAAGGGTCACTCTTTCCTATGGCCGTTTCCAGATTGGTTAAGTTCTCTGCACGAGACACCAGAACTTGAAGATGGGGTGACATTTTATAGAGGACAGTTTAGGTTATGCATTTAGCTGGCGAAAAATAATATTAATTAGATGTAAGAAATTTGTTTATGTCATAAACTAAATATTCTGTTAATTTTGAAGCCTGTTATTTATTAAGTATTCGTAAGTTGATGCTCATCTAACATTTTCTATCAAAACATTAAAATTTGGAGTTCACCCCACAAGGAAAAATGCATATATTGCTTCATTTACCTACGACAAATGAGTAAAACAATTGTCTTTACGATGTAAGTTTCAGAGACTGTTTTAGTATCATATACAGCTACCTATGAATTACTTGAAAATACTTTTCAAAAACATATTTTCATTAAGAATTTTAGACCCGCTATTAGAATATGGCTCATGTAAAGTAAACATATAGATACATGAATAGCCAGTCTTGACCCTGTTTTATTTTCCAAAAATATTTTAATAATAATTGTACATAAATAACATCTTAAACACGGAAAGATTAAATTTATACACTCACCGTTTACTGATTGTCACAAAGATGAAAACAAAACCTTGCTGTGCATAGTTGCTTTCCATACCCTTAGGCACTCTGCCAATATCTTACAGTTGGCGAATATGTGTAACTCAAACATTCAAGTGTGTTTTATCATAATTAGTAAGTCTTGCTCTCATGTCCTCAGAAAAATACCTGAAGTACACGTAAGGACCTTAAACCTGTCTAGATAGTAAAGATTTCTTTGATAATCAATGTTAGATGTCTATCAACCAACTTGCTTACTGTCTCTTCTGAAGGCACTATTACATTGGAATAGGCAAACTACAAGACAGTTTTAAGAGGCCTCACACATAACCCCGTGCATCGTGTTCTAAATCTGGATCACCATAAAGACGCAGAAAAGTAAATGTAATCCAAGCTAGGCCTAAAGTGTAGCTTCTATGTTTAGAACCTCCCCGAATTCGCCAAACCATTTTTATGAAATACAACTCCTCTGTATTTTTCAAATCACGTTTTTTGTCGACTTCTTTGTAATTATCTGTGTGCCCAACAGCAGGATATATATATATACAACAGATTTGTAACTCCAAATGTTTGTGGCAAAAGACGTTCTATTTTTATGATTACTATTATTTATACTGAGGGATATTTTTGCATCGATATTCTACTTCTATGATTGTGGTAAAACTCCCATTTTATCTATTTAATTCTTCGAAAACAAAATTGTTTTGAGATAGCGTGCGGCTTTGCTTTAAACGTTTTTTTTTTCTTATATATTGTTACGACAGCGGAAGTCACGTGACGCTGGTAACACGTAATGAGTTCTAGAAAGATCGGGGAACATCACGAATAAACCAGTATTTGTTAGGCGCTCTCTATTCTTGTATATAAGTGCGCCAGACAGTTAATCGGAATAGAATTGCAGACAGACAGAGACGGACAATTGAGTCAAGCGCGGTAGTAAGTAAGTGCGTAAATCGTTCGTTGAGAATTATAGCGTGTGTCTAAGTGTGGAAATTAAGTGTATTGCAAAGTTGTATTGAGAAAGAATAAACTATTTCCATTTAAGAAAGGACTTGTATAGCTGAAGTTAGTTCTTCGGAAAGAATTTCTACGGAAAATTAACAAACGAACACAGAGACGTAACAATATTTAGTTTGTCTGAGTGCTGTCAACAGTCTTGAATAGGTCTAAGAATTTCTTATTTAAAAATATACAATTCATCTTTTTAGTACTAATATTTCCAAAATCTTAAACGTATCTGTAACTAAGCGTCACAGTCAGTGACAAAATGGTACTATATGAAAAAATATATACTGAAGGTTAATTGTTCTTCATAAGAATTTTGTTTCATATCTCGCACTACCATTGCAACTACTTTCTCCATCGTTGGTCGTACTCAGTCTGACAGCCATGATTACACACTACTGCCTGATACCACAGTGTCCATTATAAAAAGCTTCTTCGATGGACAGCAATGTAAATTTTAAACTACAAAACTCAACACACTTTTCACATTGTGGGCATTGGCTCCCAAGACCACGTTGAAGCAGGAAAAGTTAATAGACATGAAGTTGAATTGTATAACTATGATTACAGTTTCTTGAGCTAATCTTTCTAATGAAAACAACCAATGATTTTGAGGTATGTCTAGAAACTTGTTCCTTTTCAGCTCATGAGCATTCATAATTTTTCAAACCCTTTATTGTTATCTTGTTTACAGTACCAGGAGATATGCCTATTTAGTTTTGGGAGTAGGAGTTGGAGAGTTATCATTCGTAACCACACCTTTTACTTTGCGGTAAGGGTGTTACTCTGATTTGGTTTCGGAGCTCGTTGTTTTCCAAAAAGCTTTTCCATGTTTTATCCTTTGGCTTTACATCCTTTAAAAATCTCATTATTCTAATATTCTACCTCGGAAAGACTATAAATTTGTTTGTTGAATTACACTGTTGGTTTATTCGCCGTGAACCAAACACAGCGTTAAACATGTCACATTTGGCGCTATGGCTCACAACTGCCTTTTTACTTCACTGTGTTAGCATAAATAAACCGTTTGTATAAAGTGCAATTAATCCTTCGCATTTGCTCTCTTCTTTCGTTTCCATAACCGCAAGTATTATACTGTTCCTGTTAATGTAGAAAAATGATCATGATCAAAGTGCACTATTAATATTACTTCATTTTTATGGTTTCGCTCAGTAGAAAATTTCAGTCTGTTATGTCAATTGAACAAAACCTATATTTTTTCCTTCTTTATTTTCGTGGATTAACCTTACTGATTAATCCTGCTATTTGATTAAAAGTAACCGCATAGGCGATTAGTGCTGATTCTGACTGGACCCTCCCATCTTTTGGTCAACTGTTTTAAATGAGGAATGGTTATGCCTTAACCTTGGAGTTTCTTACCAAGCTGTTTAGCTCATCTGTTCTTAAAGTGTCGTTTAGGTTGCTTAATATATCAAAACAATGATGATTCAGCTGTGTGTAAAAATGTTTTAAAGAAAACTCTTCTTTAACTAATTATACTCCAAGATATATTACCTAGGACTGTTTTTGTCTATTTATCTCTAATTGACCTCATAATTTAATATACTTAAAATGGTTTAGTCTCATATTTGTTGCCATATTTGTCGAACATTGCTTTTTGTTAACTCCTTATATATTAATATTATAGTAGAAAACGTACCAAATCAATTTAAAAAATAAAGGAATGCATGTTTATCCTTCTCAAATACTTTTAGAAACACTTAATCAAACTGTCAAAATTGTATGGGGCCAATTTTTACTCTTTTAGACATATATAACCATACATTAAGAATTATACAAGCCTTAAAACTTTTTTTTGTTAACCCATGAAATTACATTCAAATTTCGTTTTGAAATTCTACGATACATACTTTATTTCAACTATAAATTATCATATTTCGTTTTCTGACACTGTATTTAGATTAAATTATGGTTGCATATTCCATCGATAGAGAGCAGGCTGTGCGTACAATATTGTGTATTTCCCCTACATGTCCAAAATATTTTTTTCTTTTTCTTAATAATTTAGTTTTCCACAAAAGATTTTTATATAAGAAGTTATAGAAAACATTATATTTTTATAGTATTTTCTAGTCAGAAAAATTTCAAATAGAAACTCTTTATTAATAATTAAAAATCTTTATTTGGGATTTTGAGCATGATTAGGAAACAGTACAACATGAATTGAATTTTACATTTACACAACCTCAATACAATTACATAACATTTTACTCGAAGCATCCTTTATTTGTATATGGTACATTGCCTCTGAATAAACCTTATCTTATTATAAAAACCACAGAGTTCATTTCATCTCTACTTCGTAATTTTAATTACATACGAATAGCAAATTAATTGTTCCCGTTGTAGTCACACATTTGTTAATATCTTTATTTAACAGTAAGTTGTTTGCACTTTACACGCTGCAACGCTATACATTACATTGGTATCTGAGAGAGGCCATACATTACATTGGTAACTAGTTATGTTACAAAACACATTCCAATAGATCAACAATAACTTTGAGCTTCACTTCGAAATCTATAGACGTTTGGAAGAAAACACCAATACGTTATTATGCTTAAGATGAAACGTTTTAGTGACTCCATCTGTTGCTAGGTAAATATCAGAAATATGTGTTTTTTTATTTTACCCCAAGCCTTAACTTGATTCGATAGTTTACTTTCTTCTAATATGACACTAATTTTAAACTTTTGATTTAAGTAACTGTTATTTGCTTATGTTTTTTACATTTCTACAATCTAAAATGTTTGTTCATCGTTTTTAGATACCACAGCACCATTTGATTTAGCACGATTTGAAGACAACTTGTTTTGAGAAAAGAAATAAGATCAAAGTTTCTTCAAAAACGTTTATTAAAGATTGAAGATATTCAATGTCTCTCTGCAAAAGACTTTTTAAAATACAAAGAGATACCGAGTGACTTGAGTTACAAATAACATTAATGCTGAGGTGAACCTGCTGTCAAATGGTTCAGATTTCTACACTCAACTTTTACAACTCTGCACAAATAGATGATATCTCTGATTTATTACCTCGGATTTCATATAATTTTGTACAAATAGACGATATCTCTGATTTATTACCTCGGAGTCATATAATTTTGTACAAATAGACGATATCTCTGATTTATTACATTGGACTTTTCATAACTTTGCACAAGTAGGCTATATTTCTAATTTGTGACTTTGGAAACTAACAAATTGATCTAAGGGTATTTTTCTCTAGGCTTTTTTCTAACCAGCCTATTCCAATTTTTTGAAGGATATGTCCAAGTCATCAGTATAATAGTTGCTTAGTTGATATAGTATAAAATGAAAATAATTTATTTCACATTTATATGGTAATATATTCATAAAGACCATCTATTCTTACTGAAATTTTCTAAATAAAATAATCCTTTCTAAGCTAATTACTTATTAGCATGTATTAGCGTCGGATCCCGGGAGATGGAGGATGCCACTTTTATATATTAGACATATATAGCAACTGTAAATGATATTATTATATTAATTTTCTGGAGGGCATGCCCCCAAACCCCTTAGGTTGAGCTCCTTATACTTTCAATCTCTCATTGTAAAATCTGCATGTCTGGTCAAGAACCTCCACTTTGCAACTCCTTCCTACATCACTGTTGTATCACATTTAGTTTTTTATCCATTTCTTAGTTGTGATAATAGATTAAAATAATTACTAAATAGTTTGCCTTGCAGTCACTGTTTTCGATAAAAACACTTAGACTTAAGCTTAACGCAGAATGCGCCACGCAATAATTGTACTTATCATAGGGTCTAATAAACTTCCAATGTACAATATAATGAAAGAAAAAGCATGGGAAACATGGTTCTAATTAAGTAATTCTGATTCTTACTTATGTACAACACTTCCAATGTATTCGTACTGTTACTGACAAAGTAGTGTTGTATTATATATATACTATGGCTTCTCATCTCAAGGACTTTTGTAATGAAATATTCGCCTTAAAGAAGTGTTAACGTTATCTGTTGTAAGAAACAATAAAATTTTAGTTATAAGTGTGGCTATGTAAACAGTGCAGAATAACAAAGATTGCCAGTGTCTAGTATGTACATCAATTACGGTGTTCCTGTGTTAAAAGATGTGTTAGTTTTTAAATTCATAACTTGCTTATTCATTTACATCTTCCCACCCCAACACAATTAGTGTATTAGAGATAACATGGACGTCTCCCATATTATTTTGTCTAGATTTTTCTTGAAGACATTTCTAGAACTACGACACTTATGATATACAACATTGTTTATTGACAAAAAGGGGAAATGGATAAACGTTTCGGAATT
>NW_013668061.1:6697-32260 GCF_000517525.1 Limulus polyphemus | reverse complement strand
CTTTAGTAGGGAAAAAAAAATTATGCGTGATGCATGATGTTTGGTGTTTTATTTGTTTAATTATCGTTATATTTAGCAACTGTACTTTGACAATGTATAAAGACTGATGTAAATTCATTTTATTCTGCTTTAGATACTGAAGATGGAATCTGATAGAATTCCGAAACGTTTATCCATGTCCCCTTTTTGTCCATAAACAAACATGTTGTATATCATAAGTGTCGTAATCTTGTTTATAATCAAACTTCGTTTTCCTTCGAACACATCGATTACCAATTTCTAGAACTTAATTAGAAGAAGTTCGTTTTTCACTTAAAATCACAGGGCGTGTAATATTGTAATCTTATTCTGTCCTTTCTTTGCATTTTTACAAAATTCATTGAAACACTTTCTTGAAATGCATACTATATATACGTGTAGAAAAGACTAATAAAGCAGAAAAACAAATGGTTAGAGAGAGAGATTTTTTAAGTCGTAAATTATATAATCCGGATTCATTTTCAGCATACGCGTAGCAATTTGTATATTACAACTAAACTTCATGCAAGTTTCATTGAATCAACACAAGCGATTTCTTATAAATAATGCATCAGTTGCACCGATAACCTTGTATTATACATCATACGACAGTTACTGTGATAACCTTATATTATACATAAAGCAACAGTTACTCTTATAACCTTACATTATACACAATGCGACAGTTGCTCTGATAACTTATACATAAAGTGACAGTTGCTCTAATAACCTTAAATTATACATCATGCGACAGTTATTGTGATAACCTCATATTATATACATAAAGCGACAGTTGCTCTAATAACCTTAAATTATACATCATGCGACAGTTATTGTGATAACCTTATATTATATATAAAGCGACAGTTGCTTTGATAAACTTATATTATACATAAAGCGACATCTCCCCTGGAATATCTTAGAAGTAACGTGAAAAGTGAGAAAAACGTTTCAGCTTTCGAGATGAAAAAATAATTACAGAAGATTTTTAATACGTGAGGATCATGAAGGGGCAAGGGGGATCACTTGACCCCCCCTGGATTTTCCAAAAGGAAACAATTACTAGATATGTAAAATTATTCTTCTATGTTATTGGAAAATCATAAGGTATTTGTAATTACAGGGGTATTAACAATAGTATGATTAGTATCTAAATTATTTTTATTTCTTGTCGATACAGTAATTTAGAAGATATTTTAATTGAATCATAGTTTTACATTTATTCAGCCTGTACCAGAAAAATGGCAACTTCCAGTCTTCCATAGAAGAAAACAACTTCGATTTCATAACTTTTTCAAACGTGAGTTACTTGACCCCCCCCCCCCTATTTTTTTTTCTACGGGCGCCCTTGGTGAAGATGTATACATCATGACGTGCGACGGCTCCTGGTTATTAACTTCAATATACGATAATACGAATTTCATAAAACCTTTTTTGATAAGTGTGAGAGGAAAACACGGACACGCATGAACTTCGCCCCCACGTGCTTCTTACAATACAGTTCTCAAAATTTACTAAAAAAAGTTACTTCAATATATGAATACTGAAACTAAATAGTGTACGAGGCTGTTAAGATTAGTAGACATTAGATTTCAAGATTCGGTGAATGATGTGGCATGTTACGAAGACAGTGTTCATCCAGTTAGGGAAACAAAAGTGACAGAAAGCACTATACTATTTTAATAACAGCCTTAAAAAATAACTAACAATAACGTACCTTTACTAGTGTTTTTATTTAATTAAAACTGCCAAAATTAAAAATTAAATCAATAAGTTATTGAAATAAATACAAAACTTAAAACTATGGTTTCTCTCCAGAAGACGTTTTTTTAAATATTTTATCCACTGTTATTATCGCCAAACTAATCAACAGATCATATCGTGCTGTAAGTATGAGGGGGTAAATAATAACAACTCGCATAATTCGCATGTGTATCATCAAGTTCGAACATTACAAGGGGGTAAATAATAACAACTCACATAATTCACATGTGTATCATCAAGTTCGAACAGAGTAATGTAAAAAGATTTTTATTCATCGGGAAAAAGTTCCAAAAAGTTCCGGAACATTGTTCCGCCTACAAAAATAAGTGCCAGTACGCCGTTCCGCTATGAATGGAGTTCTGCATGAAGATCGCTTGAGACTGTTTTATAGAGTAGTTAATATAATGAACCTGGAGATCAGCCTAAACTGCTTTATAAATTGACGGTTCACTATAATGTACGGTTTTATAAAGTTATACATTTGGTGGTCCAAAAGATCAGCTTATACTGTTTCATAATATTGACACAATATTACATCTAACGATCGTGCTACAAAGTTTTACAAATCTCATAAGATGTCTTGAAGATCGTTCTACAAGGTTTTATAAATCTGGTAAGATATTGGACCTGAAGGTCGTGATTAATATGTCTAACTTTGTAATCTCTTTTACATAGTAAAGTATTGGATTGAACCCATATAACTTATGTATTCGTACAGCTAAATAAATTGAGTAGAAAAACCCCATTCACAGAGCCTATTTTGTAATAATTATGGTTAAAAACATATGACACGAATATGCATACGTGCACACAAATTACAAACTTTAAAATTCGAGTCATGTCGAAGGATGAATGACTTTTTCCGTCACTAATATGAAGGACAAAGTAGCTGTTGTCTTCTTAAAAGTCACTGGACTCTGGTAAAATATTCAAAATTAATGCCTTATTTTAAAATTTACATTCATGGCAGGCGATTAATTATTTATTTTCAATCATATACGTTACTCATTTATAAACTATATATCTAAGGATATATATATATATATATATATATATGTGATTACTGAAATAAAATTAATGTGCGATGAACATCATAAAAGTTTTTATAATTATTGTGACTCTGGAGGCTGAAAGTGACGTCACTGATCCCAGAGACATGAGTTATGTCACTAACATATTATAATTAAGCTCAACGTTATTCTTCCAGCTTGACATCACAACTCATAACATCCGTAGCAATTTTGTAACACAAGAGTGAATATTGTGGAGATATTTTAACTGTGTATTAAACCGTCGTAAAACTTCATATCAGAGATAATTCTTCTTAATTACTACTTACATAGTCGTGGAAACAGTTGATGAACTGGGGTTTCAGGTGTTCGAACAACATAAAAGTTTTAGGATTAATTTGTAGTAGCGTGAACACGCATGTGTCGATTAAGATTCCCAGATTGGGAGAACCGTAGAAGACACAGTTTGCATTGATATGGTTTTTCTCCACTGTGAATACGAAGGTGTTTTGTTAAGGTAGAACTATCAGAAAAGGCTTTCTTACACATACAACACCGGTATGGTCTTTCGCCGGAATGTGTGCGCATATGTGTGGTGACTGAAGAACTTTGAGAAAACTGGCGTTCACAGATGGGACAACGAAAAGGTTTTTCGCCACTGTGAGTGCGGATGTGCGCTGTTAGGTTAGCCGCCTGGGAGAAAGACTTGTTGCAAGTGTTGCACCTATAGGGGCGTTCTCCGGAATGTGTGCGCATATGTGTTTTTAAGGTACTTGGTCGAGCGTAGGTCTTTCCACATATTCGGCACAAATTAGGCTTACTACAGGCTGATGGCGGTTCTTCCATAACTCCGGTTTGGGAAATGAACTGAGCTGTGCGAGGGACGACAGGTACAACTCGCGGTTTTGGTTTCATTGTGGTTACTGGCTGCAGAAAACCGTAATCAAGGTGTTTGGGTGCTGAGATGCAGGTATTCATGGACTTTAGCGGCGACATGCTAGTCGAGAATTCTTTCTCCAGTGGTGGAAGAGTCATGGTATCACCAGACCGTAGTTCAGCTGTGATTGTACAAGTTCCTACAGGGTTGTACACAGGGGAAGGAGGAGTGTAACCGACTTGTCCATAACCTGCTTGCACCTGAGTAGCTCCATATTGACTGGGAGTTGCTGCAGAAGCACTCCATTGAACTTGAGGCTGGGGTGGTCCAGTGGGACTTCCATAAAACTGATGATCTCCAAATCCTGTAACCCCCATGGTCATATTCATGGATAAGTTCACACTCATCGACGCAGGGAACATAGACCCTCCCTGTGGTTGGGTAGCTTGGGAAACACCATTGCAACCAACTGTACCCATGGGTGAGGGAGGAGGAATGTCTACTCCATAGTACATGTTATTTTGTGGGACCATGCAATTATTATTAGTCACCTGAAACTGGGGGTAGATGGAATAGGAAACGTTGTTAGGGGAGCTGACCCCGTGAGAGGGGGTGCTCCCTCCAAAATTAAGTCCTACATGACCGTAGTGAGGATGTGACATAGGTGATAAAGGTGATAACTGGTCGCTGCATGGTGGGTATACGCCAGAAGACGACGCTACGGGAGATGATGTCAAAAATCCAGTACCGGGATGTACAACAGCGTGCTTTAAGGACAGTAGAACATCAGCCATATCGTGTCCGTAAGGTCCTTTCTCTTTAGCTGCCGGGTATTCCCTAAAAATGAAATATATACAAATCTAGATAATAAGATTTGTGAATTGCTACAATAAATCAAATAATATTAAAACAAACTTAGAACAAAGGTAAGTTTTGTATTTGTTTTCTGCCAGTGTAACTCCACCGGGTTTGAAAACTTTTCTTGTATGAAATGATCTAATATACAACCAGATCGCTTACTCAGAATGGAAGTTTACATAAGACACGATTGAATAAAAAAATACAGGTAATGTTTAGACGAAGAAATCTAATACAAATCGACCGCTGAGAGTGGAAGTTTACATACGACATGGTTGGTTAAACGATTGCAGGTGATATTTACCTAAAAAAATCTAATATTCAACCAGATCGATTGTTGAATGTAAAATCTATCAGAATAATGATATTCTGTATATGTTATTGATATTCTAAGTCAGCTTATTTTGCTAGTACGTTAAATATTAAATCATTTCAGTTTACTGAGAAGACTTTCGCTTGTGAGAGTTTTCTTTAATAGTTATATAGCAACATTTCAGTTCAATGACTTGTAAAAGTTCTTATTTAACCAATTATTTGTAAAAAGAATGTTTCAGTTTAATGAAAGCTTTTCTTTATAAAGGAACTTTTGTTCTAGTAGCTGTATAAAATCGCTGCAGCTTAATGACAGCTTTCGTTTATAAGATATTATTCTACTGATTATTTGTACAATACTTTTTCAGTGTAATGACCATTTTCGTATGTAAGAGTGCTTTTTTCACAGGTTAGTTCTATAAAATGGTTGCAGTTTAGATATACGTTTCGTTAGTTACAGAGTTCTTGTACTAGTTAGTTGTATAAAATCGTTTCGATTTATAGTTTTCGCTCATAACAGTTGTTCACTCTGTCATTTGTATAAAATAATTTCAGTTTAATTTCCGTTTATATTACTTTTTCAACGTGTGGTAGTATCTTAGTCTTTTTATTTACTGGTGGAATGTAACAGTTATCCTAGGCTTGAGTCAGAAAACTGCTCAGCAATGAACTAAAGATGATGAAGGTCATAAACAAAGATTAACATATTTTTTGTTCAGAAAGTTTTAGATATTTTTGAGAAATGAGAATAACCCATACGATCCAGGTCATAATTCACGTCAGTATCAAAACGAATATTCATATGTCCATGCACGTGTTTGTTTAGTTTATTGTTGTTGTTGATTTTAATTACATGGACCAACATTCAAGGTTGAAAGATATCATAGCTATTTTCTTTTGTTTTTCAAATATATAATTTAATGCTGGTTTTGTCATTTAATTTGTACATTTTTTAAATTAAAAGGTAAATAGGATTTTGTCTTTTAAATATTACTTAGCATGGAAAAGTTCGTAACTTTCTTCTCTCTTACTTCTTCTACGATTAAACAACTATCATAATATATTTTTTATAAACTGTGCACGAAGCAGTTAATGAGCTTAATTCATTGTCCGTCATATTTAAAGAACAAAGCTACAACAATATCAAAAGACAGTGCATTAAATTAGTATGTTTGCTTTACTTTTTGATACAATTAAAGATATTTATGTGAATGATATTTAAAATTATTGAAACATTTGAAACTGACTATATTTTCTGTAATACTTATAGTTACCTGAGAAAAAAACGTTTCATTTATCACATTTTGCTGTTTTATCTTTAGGTAACAAGATCATAATGGATTATAAATTCAACTTGACAATGCATTAGCGTTATTTTGGAAAACTACAAAAACTAACACTACAAATGAACAGTAACTATAGTTCTATATTTAAGTAATATATGGTTATATATATATATATATATACATAGTTCTTGATACTGTATTTAATAACGGAAATTGCACAAAATATCCGATGAGTGTTTTCTATTTCTACACATGAATTAGCAATAGAATTTCTCAGCACTATTTCAAAGCTTTCTATTATCTAATATCTAGAAATATTGTATTTTGTTAATTTCTTTGCAGGAAATCAGTTACCGGTTGTTTTACTTTCTAATAACGGTCCAAGGCAAAAAAGATTAATATATTTTCCAAACATTACGTAAATGATATGAAAGAGTAATGTCTGGATATTTTGTAAGAAAGGTTGTACAGTCGCTATATTTCGATTGTAAGTTTTATGACATAGATCATTGTTATCTTTCTCCAAGTAATCAAATACATTTACATTATTTCATAATATAAGCACTTGTTTATTCATCCATCCAGCAGAATTTTAGTTAATTAGAATTATTTGCATTTCAGTTTCAGTTAGAATAATTATGAATATAAATTGGTGGGGTTCTACCTTAGTAAGCATCCTACATTGGTGTACAAAACTTGGAAAAAACGTATGACGCATACTCATCTCTAGTTGGACTATTTTTTATATTAGATTAGATAGTTTCTAATACCTTTTGGCATAACTGTGAAGTTTAGAGCTACTTGATATTTTAGCAAAAAGATTCAAGATGATTTGGTTTGTCACGCCTCAAATAAGGTAAACTAGATAAGGTTGACTACTCTTCGATTTGATATTGGTGGATCAATCTAGTTTAACAGAGAAGCAAATTTCTAGTTTATGTCTTCACCTTGTTCTGCTGTTAATTGCCTCGGGTTTATTACCTTTATTTTTTTTACAATATTTAAACAAACTTCTTGAGGTAGTGATATGTTGATATTGTTTTAATGGATACTGTAGATACCCCCCTTTAACACGCTACTTTTATTTTATGTAGTACTTTGAGAAATTGCTAATCCAGAACGTTTATTTGATTATTAGGGTTTTATGGCGCAAAGTAACCATGGTTATCTGTGCCAAACCCAAAACCCGTTACTCAATGAAGGCACTGCTTCATGAGTCTCTATTTTTTTAATTCAAGCTTAATTGACAGAACCTCTAATAGACTCTTACTGGATTTTAAGTGGTGTCGAATTTGTAAAGGACATTGTGCAATTTTCAATGGGGGGGACTTTGTTTATTTTTTATCTTTTTTGTTTTAATGTTTTACTAATCAGAACCACTTTAAAATATGTTAAAATAGATTTACAATATAAATATCTAAGCATAATATCTACAAATGTTTAATTAGTACAGTTAGTGGTGATGTATCTATGGTTTTTATACTTCAGATCTACTTAATATTCCTTTTGTAATGCAATAATCTCAAACATAACATAAAATCAACTTATATTTTTGTTGTTTTTAGAAAAGAAAAGTGATAATGAATTTTCTAGCCTAATTTCTATGATAAAGGATAGAAAGTGATTTAGATGCAAAAATTCAACAAGTATTACTTTATGACTCTCCTCAGGTTGATTAAAATTAATTGAACTTGTGAGGACAGAAAATTGCTCTCAGTATAAAGAGGCAATAAGGTTTACTTATCATATTTATTTCCTTTGAATAAATGATTAATGGATAGAATTATCTTGGCTAGTAAAACTACAGATTATAAGCATTGGCATCTTTTTATTACGAAAAGGAGATACTATTAGTGAAATATGTCAGATATAAGTGTTCATGTTAACAAGATTTCTCAATATTCATATAATTGTTGCAAAAATTGAAATTTAGAATGTATGATTTGAGAAAAATTACAAGAATAAACGCTTTATATACTTGAGCCTAACATTCGAAACACCTTAGAAGAATGATATAGGACATGGATACCTGAAAACGATGATTTTACGTTTAATTTACCGATGGTGTTGTATGAATTTAAATTTTGACTGTTAACAGGTTCTAACTTTCTGTCACACTTTGCTTCATTATTAATGCTTCTTTTTCAAGTATACTAAAGTAAGACTACCTGAAGTGTCCTGAGTAGTAACTTTGCATCAAGCTCTATATTTACATCATTACTAAAGATTATTTTTACATATATACTAAAGTAAGACTACTTGAACCTAAAGTGTCCTGAGTAGTAACTTTGTATCAAGCTCTATATTTACATCATTACTAAAGATTATTTTTACATATATATATACTAAAGTAAGACTACTTGAACCTAAAGTGTCCTGAGTAGTAACTTTGCATCAAGCTCTATATTTACATCATTACTAAAGATTATTTTTACATATATACTAAAGTAAGACTACTTGAACCTAAAGTGTCCTGAGTAGTAACTTTGTATCAAGCTCTATATTTACATCATTACTAAAGATTATTTTTACATATATATTAAAGTAAGACTACCTGAAATGTCCTGAGTTGTAACTTTGTATCAAGCTCTATATTTACATCATTACTAAAGATTATTTTTACATATATACTAAAGTAAGACTACCTGAAATGTCCTGAGTAGTAACTTTGTATCAAGCTCTATATTTACATCATTACTAAAGATTATTTTTACATATATACTAAAGTAAGGCTACTTACACCAAAAGTGTCATGAGTTGTAAATTTGTATCAAGCATTATAGTTGCTACAATATTGATGATTATTTTTACATATATACTAAAGTAAGGCTACTTACACCAAAAGTGTCATGAGTTGTAAATTTGTATCAAGCATTATAGTTGCTACAATATTGATGATTATTTTTACATATATACTAAAGTAAGAGTACATAAATATAAGCGTCCTGAGTTGTAATTTTGTATCAAGCTCTATATCTGCTTCATCATTAATGGCTATTCTACAAGCATACTAAAGTAAGCCTACCTAAATCTAAAGTGCCCTGAATGGTAATGTCATATCAAGCTACATATTTGCTTCTTCATTCATGATTATTTTTACATATATGTGATTTCTACTTTTGTAACAGCTTTAGATAGACTACTGTATTGTAATTTACTATACACTGTTCTGTACTATGCTGTAATAAACACCATACTATATATTAAACTTTTTGTAGCAATTTCTCTGAACAAAAGTTGATGTTATACCATTTTTATACGTAATGCAATGTTATCGAAAAAATTTTGTATACTAAAGTAAGTATAGTGAGAAGGGGTGCTAATCTATCTTCAGCCCACCATTGCACCATGGAATCGTAACATTAGCTTATGGTATTTATGGGTAAAGTTTTAGGATGTACGTCTGTAATTTCAAAGATAATTATTTACTTTGTTTAACACTCAACATATGCTCATGAGATATAATGACATTCAGGAGTGTGTTGTTATTCGGAGGTGGTATCACCAAAATAATTTCAAATAGAGTGCTAATATTAAAATATCAGTTTCTCTTCGTCTGTAAAGAGATGAAATCTGTCAACAGGACGACGGTAAGCTGGCTTGCATTAACTATCCCTTCCTTTTCTTTCTCTTTAATATTTTAGGATCTGGCTAACGTTTAACATATCAAAGGTTAAATTTGACCTCATGTAGTATATGTTTTATCGTAGTGCATTTTATCAATCTACTCATACATGTTTTTAGATCTTTTTCAATCTAATTTCAATGGCTGTTAAAAATTATGAATATATATATATATATATATAGTCATCAGTTTTAACAAACATTGAAATTAGATTGAAAAACATCTAAAAACATGTATATATAGCGTAGCATCGTCGCTATTGGTCGGATTTCTAAGTAACTGAAGAAATTTAAGATCTACCAGCTATAACAGTGCTTAAGACATGTACTTCTAACGGTGATCAAAATACAAACTGCTATTACAAAATGCTATTAGATAAATTTTTGTCTGAAACTTTTAATACTTTACAACCTTAAACTGTTTTGCAGACTATTCAGTCAATAATCAAAATTTTCATCAGAGAATGATTTGTTTAACCTAACTATTAGTATAGAAAAGTGCTGAACAACCAGTGGGTTGCTTAATCTAATTGTTAATTTGGCCAAGTGCTGAACAACCAAAGGATTACTTGAACTACCTATTAGTACAACGAAGTATTGAACAACATGATTGGTTTGCGTAGTATAATTCTTAATACAACTAAGTGATGAACAGCAAAGTGCTGGACAACCAATATATTTTTTGAACTATCTATTATTAAATAAAATATTGAACAACGTGAATAATTTGTTTAAACCCATTTCTAATCAACAAACTACTAAATGATAAACAATGAATGGGTTAATTAAATAGCTTTTAATCCACCAACAAAATTTTAAACAGCGAAAGGGTTGAATACACCATCTGATAAACCAGCATAATGTTAAACATGAATTTAACTGAATGTTAAACAAACAAAATGATAACCAATGAGAGTTGATTAAATCAATTGTCAATGCGATTTTCGACGCCTTGAAAATTGTGTAAAGTTTATATAAACTTTTTATAATGCATGATTAATGTAACAATGAATACAACTTAAAGAAATCGCCAAATTAAAATAAAATATAATTCATATAGCTAAACTAACAACAGTATATATGGTGAATATATCATGTGTTATCTGAATTAACAGCTTAGAGCAGATTCGAGCGCCCCCCCCCCCCAGTGACTCAATGGTAAGTCTAAAGGCTTGCTACGCTAAAAATCTGGTTTGATACAAGGGGTGGGCACAGTACAGATAGCCCATTGTGAAGCTTTGCGCTTAACAACAAATAAACAAACCAGATTCGAAAGTACGTCAAAACTTTAGTCATAAGAAGAATATAATATCCAAATGTTTTCTTGCTTATTCTAATGATTGCATGATAACACTATCTGCGATAGATAATTTGGACTTACTTATACGGAGGAGAGTAACTGTTGAAGCTTAACATGCTCGCTATTGGATCAGGATCCATAGCTGAAAAACTGCAGTTGGTGAAATTGAAATCCACAGGTGATCGGGAGACATTGAGGTCTGGATATCCGAAGTTCTGGCCGCTTCCTCTGCCGCCAGTCCCATGTGATGCGACCGGCGAATGCGTGTCAAAGACATACCCATTCGGAGGAGTTCGCCACAGTTCTTGCCCGAAGCTAGGGTTGTTGGGCATGTAACATCCTTCCATCTTATAAAGTATTCGTTCCAGAAAACCTAAAAATGCAACTATTATTACTTTTTTAATTCAATGCTTTTCCGAGGTAAACATTATTGATCTCTTTCATATCAGCTGAATAGCAACATACAAGTTTCTACAGGAATCCGCAAATGTGTTTTAGTAAATTCGTTCCAAATTAGTGATGAAAACATCTCATAACAAGTGGCATGCTACTTACTAACGGTCTTTCAGTGAGCTCTTGTAAGATATCTTATAGGTTTGCGATTCCGTTTATTTAACATACTGAAGACTGACATAAAGAAAGTTTCAAGCACTATACATCATACAGCATCATACAGTCTAAGCCAATATTTTATATACTATATTCATATAATACATATATATATATAAAGGTAAAATGTTATTGTTACTGGTTTATTATCTTGCGTTTAGTATGTATACACACGGAGGTAACATGTTTTTATCTGATTTATACCTTGCTTCATTAAGAGTGAAAGTAAAACGGAGAAACCAGCTCTTGAACGACATTCAGAAAATAGAAATTTCAAATGGATACGAAATAAAGAATTATACCATGAGCATAAAGTGTAACGTAATTTTTTACTTGATAAAATTATTTGTCATGTGGACTACCCAAAGTTATATAAAAGTTAAATTTTAGCTTTGCTCCATTTCATTAAATTACATATTCATAACAAAAATTATGTATTTTGAAATGAATAAGAATCTTTCCTACCTCAAGCATAAATAAATAGATTCTCTTGTTGACGCAGCTCAAGAACTATAAGAGCATGCCCAAGTTATATTTTTCTTTAAATCACAGAAAACGTTGCTGTTGAAATAATAGCCAGACACACTTCACATCTTTACATATGTGTTCTCATTGACTTCAGCCTGGAATACTGTTGAGTTGACGTCACTGATAATACACATAGACGAGCCTTTACAGGTTCAAAGAATCCATTGTTACGAAGGGATACTTTTAAACGGAGAACCAATCGGCATCTAATGTCTAGCCCACTCTCTTGCTATGTGGAACGTTGATTTGTCAGCAGCTAAACACTGTTTGACTAATCACATAACTCGTTTGAATAAAACGGAAGTGAAAAGGTTGACTTTAGAAACGTTTAATTGATTTATTTACACATACATTCTGGTTAAAGAATATCAAGAAACATCTTTTGTAGTAAAATAAACAAATTAAATGACATTTCTACATTCAAACATTTACTGTGGTAAGTAATGACAAAGTTACTTTTTTTTTTCATACGATGCTTCAATATTTCAGGAAGAAGGCTCCTGTTCTTAATAAAATTGTAAGAAATGCAACTCATTCGACACGTGTATGGAAGTTAATCCTAGATAAGATATAAACAACTTTTCAAATTACTAAAATTTGTCAATAAACCTTGACACTCCATATTTATTCGTAAACTCCCTATTTAACTCATCTGTTCGTGTTAATACAAATGTGGGCTTGATTTTTGCCTCAAAGCTGCTTAAAATGAAGTTTTTACTCTATTCATTCTCGTCTTCCAGTAGCTAAGCGGTCAGCTTGTATCGTTAAAATTCAGGGTTCAATGCCCGCAGTGGACAGAGCACAGATGTGTAGCTTTGGACTAAAACAAACTCTTCATTTATTGTCTGAACTCTAAATTACTCTTTGTAATTACTGCATGTTTATGCCATAATTCAATGTTGAAATGTTTCTTTGCCCAATATGATCCAAGTGTGTATTATCTATAAAACAATAATGCTTTAAATACATGTGTTTGTTTTGTAAAAAAAAAAAAATACTGTTACTATGACACCAGTACTTTGTAAAATTAACAAAATTTACAGATTAAGCTGAAAGCTAAGAGTAAAAATGCTATTTAATGAATTTTATTTAACTTTTTTTTTATTATTCCTCATAGGAGAAACTACTCTTGATGTGACCAACATAAAATTTGAATGAATAACTACTAACGAGCTCTCCGTTGTTTACATGAAGAAGGTAACTTTAGAAAGAATAAGTATTCAACATATAAAACATAAACATTTACAGTATATGGTTGTATACTCGTTAATAAAATCTTACATTATTTGAACTCGTGAGGAAAGCTGAGTAATTAGTTTTAATATACTTCTCTATAAAAGTATCTGCTGTGTTATATATGGCTTCCAGCTGCTAAACTATACCAAGACAGTCATGTTTGGCTCGAAACGCCACCAGAAAATGTATATGGCTTCTTGGCCTGTTGTCTGGCACGTGCCACTTGGTGTTCTGCTTAGAGGTATCGAATTGAGAGCTATCTGCATAAGAGTATATGTAATTATGTGTATTTTAATATTTCCTAAGATAACTGATTTTAACTCAGTGGTAACTATTTTCAAAGAAATTCAGAACCCAGTAACACAACTCTAGACAGTATGTTTAGACGTGTTTAGTTGGGTTCTATCTAAGCCTAACTTCTGTAAGCTGGTTTTTGCTTTGTGTTTATCCGTGATACATCAATGATTCATGATAGATAAAACGATAGAACTATGTAGAGAAACGGTTGCACTCTATTGTATTTGCGGAAACACACCCTTATAATGAAAAAAGCTTATTTTTCACGATTATGTAAAACATATAACTTAAAATTGTTAGTTTTATCAAACAATTAAGCAGCCTCACTAAGCTCAAATGAATAAGTTTCGTGTTATATACCAGTAACATACACAGTATATATTTCAAAGAGTCAAATTCTAAAAAGTACTTCTCATTTATAACTAGTACCAGCTGCAAAATAATGTTAACATTTATTGCTTTGATGCAAGTAGACTAATACACGGAAAATGTTTCATGTTAAGAGTTGCTCAAGTAAAACAAACAATAAAAATTTGCTGAAAAAATAGGACTACGACAAACACCTAGGTGGCGATATTTGTAAGAAGACTTATTGAGGGTCTTCTGAAAAACTTGTCGTCTGGTGACAGGGTGAAAGATTAAGTTGTCGACTCGTCATTTTTCCCACTTTTCTCTCATCAAATTGGCGCATTTGTGTTTAATTACGAGTTTGTTTAAGATCTTTAAGTAAACAGTAATGTCGTTAGAGCTTGTAACTACAGTCGCCGTCCCAGCAGGTAGCTCAGCGGACGTGTGGCACAGAAATCCGACCCCCGGACGCAGTGCCGAATAAAACAAAGTTAGATCAGCCTTAATCCCGCGTATGATTTTCAAGTAAGTGATCCGCCGTCTTCCGGAACTGAGGTAACGACAAACTGCCGACATTTGATATTCTCATCACCAGATGGCATGTATTCTACTATGTTGCTAGTATCCTGTTATTATGACATAACCTTTCTGTACGTCACACCATTCTGATACTAAAACACCCGTTAGTCTTGAATCAAAAATAGTATTGTATATTTGAGTACTGTTTTTGTTTAGAGAAAGTCACATGTACACTGAAAGAATTAACGTGATTCCTTTATCAAAATAATCCTACAGAAACGATGAAAATTAAGCTCAGTGAAAGTTCTAACCAGCTAAATCGTCGACAATGATTGAAAAAAAGCAGTTTTTCTGTTGTATCATTCTTGTCGAGAAATCTGAGTTACGGCAATGCAATCGTCAAACCTCTTTCGTCGGTCAAAAAAAAAAAAAGAATATGTTTTAACATATAGTTAGCACCATTCTTTTAAATTTTCCCCAATATATTTGCGTTTGAAAGCAGGTAGATAACAAGGTAAATCAACTAGGAAATGTAAGTTTAAAAACTGATTGACCAAAACACTCCTAAAGAGAACTGTTTAGTTTAGTTTAGAGTATAGTTTAAAAGAGTGGAGATTAAAGAACCCAGTCATTTTCCATTTTACGTTGAACTGTAGATAATAATTAAACCCTGAATACTTAAATGTCATAATTCAAAACTTTTGATCACATTTCATTTCCTTTTTGTTTTCTCTCTATATTTGGCCATTTGTTAAACTATCTACCTTATAGGTCTGTGTTATAGCCGATATTTTTAATTTAGTCATTTCTAAAATTCCATGTATTGTAAACATAGTTTGTACACGTGTTTTTCGTTAATTCTGGAATTCTGAGACTGTATGGCTTGTATATATATATACATATATTTCTTCTTTATCTAGTCATTTCTGGAATCTGTTGTAGACTTAGTTCTTACACATTATTTTCATTTGATCCAGTCTAGTATCTAGTCATTTATGGAATTTTGTAGACTTGTTAATGTTTTTTATTTATATTTATTCATTTCTTGAATTGTGCATGTCACACACCTAGTTTCGTACACGTATTTTTAACCCCTTTTTTAACGATGGACAATAATAAAATAACTGGTTGTCATAACAGAAACAAGCTTTTGAATGACCGGAAGTACACAGCGATCAGCAACAGTAGTCAAACCGTAGTTCCGAAATGGTTTTGCATTACTATCGCTCAGTAGCTACGTCCACATTGTTTCTAGCCGCGACATAACAAGTCATAGAATGGCTCTGAGATTTTGTTTTCCTTTTTTTTTTTTAAGTACAAATTTTTAGCTCGTAGCTCCGTCATCTCTTGACCGATTTGAGATAGAATTACAGTTTTGGATTCAGAAGATCAAACCCTTTCGATTGTTGTATTTGACCGTGCCCAAGGTCTCATCAATTTATTTAATCTAATCGTGCCTAAAACAATTTTCAATTTGAGGGTAGGATCGTAGAGATCCTGATGAGTAATAAAATCGAATCGGGTATACGCATCCCTCACACTCGGTATTGCTGGCGCATAAAAATATAGTTAATAAAAAGGATAATAAAGGTCTCAGATTAATTTACTCTAATTCTGCTTCAAAAAATTTCAAGTGCCACGGCTATTGAGGATTCCCTCTTGCTTATGTGTGTGTGTGTGTGAAAATTTTCAAATTATCCTCTCTAGCAATGCAAGTCCCGAATACTGAAATGTATAAATATGAGAAACAGCCAGTCGCAGTAGTAAATGTATAAATATGAGAAACAGCCAGTCGCAGTAGTAAATGTATAAATATGAGAAACAGCCAGTCGCAGTAGTAAAAGAAAAAATGTCAAGTGTTATGTAGAAAGCAGTTATTGAAAAATATGTTTGAAGCTCTTTTGCTGCATCATTCTGTTCGAAGTTTTGTGATAAATCTTGTCTTAAGTGATTAAAAATAAATATTAAAAGCCCTATAGAAATAGGGTTTACATATATCTTTCATGTTCACGTGAATAATAATAATTCTAAGGTAATTCTTAAACAACAAAGAAGAGACAAATAACATTAAAATTATTTGAGTTTTAAACTATTATTACCAAAAGCAATAAGAAATATTGCATATCCTCGCCCCATCGCTCCTTTTCGAAATTGCATGCGTTTATATTGGATAACGTCAAATTTCACCTACGAAACCTCAGAAAATCCTTCTCAGACCCAAAATTATCACGATCCGGAACATTTTTTGTAGTGTGATGAGGAGTCTCAACCTTAATGTGCCCATGAACTTTGGTACAAGTCCGATCACACTTTACAGAATTATTAACCTCAAACCGCGAAAATGCCCTATCTCCCCATTATAAAAAAATGCTTCAAAGTTATCCAGGATCTGGATTTGGATCCAGACCAAATTTGTGGAGGGCTGTCACATATTGATTTTCCACCTTGTGTAAAATGTTCGTGTACGTTGATCTATTAGTTTTCGAGATATGCGCACGAAAACACAGACAGACAGACTGACACACACACACATACTCCGGGAGCGAGGGTAATAAAATAAGCGGTTTATTAACTAATTGCAACATTTCTCTTATGACTGAGAAACTGTCATAGCCTTAATTAACTCTTTTATAAAGTGCTTAGAAATATATATCATTTGTGAAATATTCAGTTAATGATTTTAAAATTTACACGTCTTTGTCTTACTTTCTTGGCCTGGCATTCTGACGGTCGTAGGTTCGAACCCCATCCCACCAAACATGCTCGCCCTTTCAGCCGTGGGGGCGTTACAATGTTACGATCAATCCCACTATTCATTGGTAAAAGAGTAACCCAAGAGTTGGCGGTGGATAGTGATGACTAGCTGCCTTCCCTCTAGTCTTCCACTGCTAAATTAGGGACGGCTAGCGCAGATAGCCCTCGTGTAGCTTTGCGCGAAATAAAAATACAACAAAAAAACTTACTGTTTAATATTCTGAATATTGATTTCTATTGCTAAGCTGTAAGCTGAACTTGCGCCTTTATTTCCACGTGCACTCACTGTTTATTATTAAATTTGGGAAACTGTGATAATGGAAAGTTATAGTGAAGAGGAGGAAGTAATAGTTGAGTGAGATCACGATTGAAGAATGTGGTTCAGTCTACGAGCAGACCTATTCTGAACCAACAAATTATCCATATTTTCTACCAGGCCTCAGAACCAGGAAGCTAAGCTGCAGCCAGGGTCTTCCTGTTCAACAGAAAATCTAGTTAATTACAATCAGTTTGATATTTATAGACTTATTAGGATAGTTGCTATGGAATTCTAAAGCGGCCACCAACTATCAGAGATGAACCTCAGTGCGAGTTTGAATCACCAGCAATCAGGCAGTGAATAGAAATATTCTTGGAGGACAACGTCTGTGAGGAGGAGTTGCTCCACCCCTATAAGGAGGGGATGGCAAGCATCTTATCAAAAGATTTAGAACCCATGCTGGCAAAGTAGTCCAGTGATCTAGTCAAGGGATTGTCAAAAGTTAAGGCCGTAGTGAGATGCAAATATGATGAGAGTAGATGGTGTAGCGATCTGCAAATCCTCGTTGTAAGCTCTGGTCATATGTAGAAAATTGTGGCAGAGCCTCAGCTTTTTGGAAGTAGAAATGCCGGATGTAGAACTATCCTGTCAGCTATAAATTATTGGCAACAAGGTTTATTAGTCCATCCCACCCATGTTCAAAGGAATGAATGTGAATATACAGATAGCAGAGATTTTTAAGCAATAAAGAAGTTGGCTTCGATACTGAAATACTCATATTCAGGAAAGAAAAGACCACAGTAATTACCTTAGGAGAGAAACACTGCGTGTTCTGTGTTTATATTATGCCAGTAAATAATATATTGGGATTATTTTAAACTGAAAATTTATGAATGTGTGAATTTTAACTGAAGCAGAAGAAAATTGATGGAAAATTTACACTACACCACACCAAGAGAGAGCAATGACATTGCAACTTCATCTGAATAAAGTGCAACTATGATTAAACCAGGTTTATCATTTCTTCATTTTATTCAAGTTATATTTAGACTTGTAATAGAGGCAAGTAAGAGATGGAATATAACCCTATAGTTTTTGACCCCTCAGAATCAAGAGAAGTGGTCATTGCTTGTTAAGCTACCAAACAGGATTCAATGTAAGAACTATACTAGCAGTTCCTCCTCCAATGTACCTAAATATCTGCTACAGAAAGCAAACAATTGGAATAAGCCTCAGCGTATGTGAGTTAGTGGTTAAGCTAGCTTGTAGTCGCATATTGCTAGATGATGGCCAAACAAAAAGTGTAACTACAGGATATTGTTCTCTAATAAATCTATTAAGCTGGTACATCTACTGGTGATAGAGAATAATTTCTTCAGACAGAAGCAAGTGTATATACCAATCTTAAAAAATCAGCATGTAACCTTTATAACAGCTCCTTAAAATATTTTGTGATGACCTTTAACCTTATGTCATTCACTGGAATTCTATCCTTTTCAAGGCCAGATTGATTTGGCAATTTTAATCCTGACTTTTATTCTAAAAAATTATGCTCCTTGATTGACGGTAATCTTTGTTTTCAATGTTTGAAGCTAATGCAAGCTCTGTGATGGAGAAGAACCTTCTTGTCCTAGATCCAGTGATTGTTAAATTATCAGTAGCACTAGTGACCAGAGTTGTAAAATTTCGAACCAGGCCCAATGAGTCACCACAGCAAAAAGGGACAATTCCTTTGACAAATGTTGTAGCACCCAGCATACAGATAATTCATCCATCTGTCTTATGCTATCCCCAAACGGTGGAGGAGCATAACACCAAGGTTCAATGAAAGAAGGATGTTATAGCTAATCCACGACAGGATCATCTTGTACCTCACCCGAAGATAGTCTTTTTCAGTCTTAGTAAAAAAACAGAAGGAAGAAGAAGATGTAGATCCAACTATGATATCTAGGATGGCACAAAAACTACTAATGACACATCATCCATAGAAGCTGGATTCTTGTGAGTCAGGACTTTGAGAGCCTCACTGAGGAAAACCCCAACATCAGGGCCAAAGGACTTGGCCCTTGAGAAAACATTACCTGGAAGAGGCACAGTCAGGCCCAAGTCCTCTGATAGATGAAGGCTTAGATACTACTTAAACATGGTTAAGACTGACATATGAGAAAGAAGTGGACAACAGCTCCTGATATACCCTTGTGGCTGTGAAAGGAGGGTATCAAGTTGAAGACAAGACATCCATATGTTTAAGGAAACAATTTACCTTAAGTGTGAGAGGTCCATGGTACCACTGGATGACCTACTGTCTTCCCTGTAGATAGGGGCTTACAACTCCTCTTTTGAAAGTATAGTAAACAGTTTGTATGAATGCCTTACTTAGTGTTTGTGACGTTGTTTTTGTAATTTCTGTTTTGTATCTTGAAAATATTCCAATTTATAAACAATGATACCATATACAAAAGCCTAGTTTCTTTTTCATTTATTTATTTTAATGAGATATAGATTGTTTTACTTCAATATTCAAATAATTTACTTGATTTAATATAATGTTTTCCTCTTTTTTAATTTTCCTGGATTTTGTTTAATTTTCACGCACTCTTTCTTCGCATTATTTTAATGTGAAGTAATGTTTGAGATTTTTATTATGCTTATTGTTAGAAATGAATAAAAACCCTATAGCCCGAGAGCTTTCGAAAGGTCGACCTTTCTTCTTCAGAGGCAAGCTGAAGAAGAAAGGTCCACCTTTCGAAAGCGCTCGGGTTATATGGTTTTTATTCATTTCTGTCAAGACTTCTTTAACCTACGTGTTTTTCTAACATCATGAATTATGTTTATTGTCGTATACTTTTAGAACAGATTATTGCATTTGCTTAAATTTTGCTGATTTGTTTTTATTTATCTCTGCAAAGTATATTTCTCTAATTTCTGAGTTATTTTTTCGATACATTTTAAGTGATTTTGTTATTCACACTTTTATTTAATTTGCTACTTAACTTGATTTTCTTCTATTTTTGAACTTTGCTTTGACATATTGTGTGCTGAGTTCTGAATTTATTTAGGTAATATTTATGATATTTATGGTTTTTACATCTGATTATGTTTATCTTTGTTTTGTATTTAATTTTTGCCGGTATTATGATTAGTTTAGACTGAATCTTTTTTATTTGAAATTCTCAGCTGTGGAACCTTGCTGTTTTGTGTTCAATAAAGATATTTGTGTTTCGTTTTATGGGTTAAGTAATCGTAATGATTTCTAGATCTATGGATATAATTTAAATAGTTGGGCTTCAAAGTTAAAGTTAATGTTTGTCCTAAGGTGCAGAAGGAGAGAGTTTGCTTATGAATGCATCTCACTTGAGATATTTTCAGGTATCGTATAAAGTTTGGTCAGCTTTATTCCATTCCAGGCCAGAGCGAAGTTATTGACATCTTCTGATCTTTTCTGTTCTCTCATGGAAATTCTTAATCAAATTGCGTGAAGTTTAGTACAAGGTTTCTGCTTAAAAATTAAAAATTTGATTTAGCATTTTCGATTTTTTAACAATGTTTTGAAAACAAAAATGCTAAAAAGTTTAGTTTTTATTGTTTATAAAAATCAATTTTATGAATATCTAGTCAGTTTCAAATTATTTGACATCTTTAATATATTGCTTTTAATACTTTATTTTGCCGATTGAAGGTTGAAACACTCGCCATTTCTGAATATAAAATGTGAAAAATTTGGCAAGACTGACAAAGATATATTGGTGACCTAGGGCCACAACTTTCAAAATGGCGTCACTCTTTGTCAGGAGCTGAGCTGTGGTTTTTGCTAATATTATTCTTGATCAAGATCAGTTTATATTTAGTAAAACGTTTGTTTTAAATAAATAATAAGTTAGTTTATTTGTGTGTTGTTTCAGTACCATATAAAATTAAAATATATTCAATTAAAAATTACTCGTGTTATTTGAATAATTTGCTCTTACTTATTGTACTCGTTAAAGTCAATTTATGTGATGCCTTGTTACATAAGAATATTCCTGTAGCTTTTATACAGATATAACATAAAATCAGGAACAAAAAATAATAACAATAAACGACAAAAGGAATTTAAAAAGTTCAGATCTGTGGTTTGTTCCTAAGTGTCTTAAACCTTGCATTAAGGTCCTTTGTTCATTCCTACAGGTGGTTTACGCAACTACTATGTTTAGAAACTATAAATTACTGCTAGAACCTCTTAATTTAGAATATCTTCTATTCATTCGTTTATAGCCATTGGCTCTAGCTATTTTCAAGGCTGGGCTTTATTAATAATTGTATAGACCACATGCTGTGACATAATAAAAAGCTGAAAAGGTATAGCTGTAGTAATTAAACCACTGATAAAGAAAAAAATGATTTGAAATCAAGCCACGGATCAGTATGTCTCTAGGGATGATAGTTTTTTGGCAAATATAACCTATATGTTGGGACGACAGAAAAGTTCTAAAACAATCGATAAGTGCGTTACTTATAGGAGAGAATCTTTGAAGGTGTGTAGAAATGAAAGTTGGAATTGCTTTTAATTTTTCTTTGTGAAATATAGTAGATAAATGTTATATAATACTAAAACATCAATTCTAAAATATTTTTTACTAAGAAATTTTTGAAATTGAATTATAATTGTATTTTTGTTGTTAAATCTTAGAATTTAATGTGCAGGTGTGCGTGCAAAACCTGAAGCATATACAGTAGAAAAGATCGCAAGACGTGGAAAAATAATGAAAAAAAAATTCAAAAATGTTAAAACACACGTTTGTAACAAAAACTTTCTTATTATTACTTGCAACGTTTTGGGCTGAAACCCTTCGTCAGACAGTATAAACTGTGTTACATGTTGGTCTAAGCCTTTTTTTTTTCATGTAACACGGTTTATACTGCCTGAAGTATATAGACACACATACACTAGTCATGATAGGGTTATCTTACATTAATCCCATTGGTAAACTAGTTGCATACAGCAGAGGTTGCCCTACGAGCCTTTGCCTCTTATGTCTTGAACAATCACCGGAGAAACCTACACATACATGTGAATAACCAGGTCACAGTGATCGTTCGGGATGAAAGGAATAGACAGGAAATCCTTAATTTAATATAGATAATAATCTATAAACTGTGTGTGTCTAGGTTTTATGAATGATCAAAGCAAATTGTTAACTTATCACAGTTTGACCACTCGTAAAAGTGGAGTTGCTATACCTCCAACAACTATTTCCTTCTGCCTGCACATTCAGAACAGAAATAGAAGCCATCCAGTATAGATTTTTATACACCATGCCTTATGATAACTGACAAGAGTGCAAATGCTTTAAAAATGATGTTCACTTATATTGCTTGTTTCAACATTGTGTTCAGTCTGTCTCGTTATTTCTCTGGTCTGTTTAGTTACTCTGTAAAACTTATCATTTCATTCTTCGGTTAATATGGCGCTTGTAACTAGCCTGTTGATTATAATTTCTCTTCTGGATATAACAGTTCCTTTATTGATCTCGCTCTTACGACATCATAGGCCCAATGCGAGGTTTTGATTGTTAAAAACTGAAACTTTATCTGAAAGAAAATATTATTTATAATATCTTTACTTGTCATTCCAAAAATATCATACCTCATTGCTTTGGTGTGAATGCTCTTTTGAAGCTGGAGAAGCATGATTAGTTAATTTACTTGTCATTAGACATTAGTATTAGACCTATCATATTTTTCAGCACTCGGTGATTTTCAATAATTAGAATAGTGTATCATAATAGTATTTCAACCACACTGCATTCGCCGTATCCATTGCCGACGACGCGTTTAGCTCAATCCAGAGCTCATCAGGCCGGTTGATATCTACTTAGATAATCCATTTGTTGCAACAACAATTGTTGTATAAACCTATAAACAGATTGAGCCTCTTGTGTCTTTCTAGCGGCATTTCATAGTTTTAGTGATGAGAGAAGAAATTAAACTGTGATAAGCAGCTCATTTAATTAAGAACTTAGTAGTAATATATATGTGTGTATGAACATTTAAGTAAGTGATTGTAAGCAAAGAACAAATCAAACACCGTACATTTCAGTTGTTTATTATTGTCCGTTTTGTTAGAAATAAGCATTCTATGCCTTAAACATACACCTACTCATTATGTTTCTGTACTAGATACAAAGTTTACAATGCTACACATGTTCTCAATGTTAAAATGTTTCTGTTGAATTGTTATTACTATCCAAGACAATGATTTACAGTACTGCACACGACCTTTCTTAATAATATTTAGATTTGAAAATTTATTCGAGCTGAGCTTGTTTTTTTCTTTTAATATCGCGCAAAGCTGCACGAGGGCTATCTGTCTCTAATTTAGCTGTGAAAGACTAGAGGGAAGCTAGTCATCACCACCCACCGCCAACTCTTGGGCTACTCTTTTACCAACGAATAGTGGGATTGATCGTAACATTATAACACCCCCACGGCTTAAAGGACGAGCATGTTTGGTGGGATGGGGATTCGAACCCGCGACCCGCAAATTACGAATCGAGCGCCCTAACTACCTGTCCAGGCCGCGAACTGAGCTAAACATTTACAATACTACACGTGACTTTCTTAACAACACTTAGGTTAGGACACATACATTTGTCAGACATAAAATCTTTAAAATACTGCACGTGACATTTCTTAGTAACGTTAAGATTTGAACACTTAGTTCTAGCTGAACTAAACATTTGCAATACTACACGTTACTTTTCTCAGCAATGCTTAAGTTTTAACACTTGTATTTATGAGAGATACAAACTTTTTATACAGTACGCGTTCCCTGTGTAACATCGCGCCTAACGAATAGCGTCAGTTGAAACTCAAAAGTGAAGAATATTGTAAATTAGCAGAAACTCGCAAAACATTTGCGGTCAGATTTGTATCTTTATTGCAATAGTACTTATATAAATACTGGATATCTAGAATAATACGAAAGAATGTTAATCGCAGACACTGAAATCTATAAGAGCACTTGTGTTAGGCCTAACATTAACAAATCCTTTATTAAGCACGGCCTATATTCGATAGATAAATTAACACTGTAACTTGCTTACGTTTTTTTGCTTTAGTTTAGTTAGGGCTAAACTTTACCGTATTTAATTCTATTAGTAAATAAACCTATACTATTATTTTACGACCTAACATTAGACCTTTCGAAGAACTTTGATAAGATTTTATAATATGTTGTTTTACAAAATGTCTACGGAAGTATATTTACTTCCGCCTTTTGTTTTCATCCGTTGAAGTGCATGCGCATTTAGATAGTAAGGTATGCGTGCATTTTCAGAACAGACAAAAACTTTACATTATTATAATAGATATGTATGCCGTATTTAAAAGTGATTCTCTTTTTGTCCAGAAGATTCGGTGTTTTATAGATTTTTCATCTTCTAGGTTCGATTTTTCCAACATTTACGTTTCATTCAGTAGGCTTGTTTGCTGATAACAGCATTTCTTAAAATGTGTGTTTCTTGTCTTTAAAACCATCTATACCGTTCTAAGTAATTTTTAGTAACAATATATAGTTATATTCTAATTGATATACATTTTACATTCCCTTTAATTTTCTTCCCCGTCTTTGTAAATATATTTAAACATGTTTAATTCTCTGTGGGTGAAATTTAAAATTATCAATTTAGCTGATCCAAAGAAAGCTAGAAAGAGCCACTGGTTTTTTTTTGGTTTTTTAATTTAACTAATGCTAGATTATGTTTCGTCAGCTTAGTTGAAAGTCCAGCGCATTCTAAACATTACAAACACATAAAACATTAGTTTTTAGATTATTTACACCAGTCTCACATAGTTCCCCTCATTATTACTTAAGTTACATTACTAGCCTGACTGTTTGTGTAAAGTTGCAGTAAACTGGACCGTTGATTTACAGTTTTTACATTAAGTCACTTCACGATCTGTTTTTTTCCAGTATATATATT
>NW_013668061.1:3771-6424 GCF_000517525.1 Limulus polyphemus | reverse complement strand
TGGCGTCACAGTAGTCATGTGACTCGCTGACGCAACAATATATATACACATATATAGGCCCGCGTATTATGAAGCTTTGTTGTGTTAGCCGAGAAGTGGGAGAAGAATTGACAAAATACTCTTAAAAAGTAAATATTTAGAGTTCCTATCAACCTGTGATCAACGTTCATATTTAGAATGTTTTTATCTATTTGCTGCGTATACATAAATTTCATTGGCAGAAATTAATAATTCTGGGACCTAATATTATTTGGTGATTTATACACTTCAGAAAATTCTAACTCCTAGAGAGAAAAAACAAATTATTCTAGGTATTAAGTCTATCTATATTCTGTTGAGTCTGAAATAAACTGTAACATAAATGTAAACGATCTGTGCCCTGTTATTTTGAAATCCTAAGTTCACTGTGGCCTAGTGTAAAGTGTAATGGCCCCCCCAGTGGCGCAGCGGTATGTCTGCGGACTTACAACGCTAGAAACCGGATTTCGATACCCGTGGTGGGCAGAGCACAGATATCCATTTCTGTAGCTTTGTGCTCAACAACAAAGTGCAATAGATACTGAAGTTGTGTTTCGGACATTTGAATTGATAAAATACGACAATAATTTTTATTTTATAGACCAAAACTTGAAACTGAAGTAAGAGAATACCGCATCTCATGTTTTATTTTTACAAATACTGCATGATTTCTATTTATACATAATTTGTGACCAATAAGATCGAGTACGACATAATCTCTTCTGAGTGACAGATATTACTCCATTGCGCATGTACTAGTGGAAGCCGTACTATTCCGAAGCGAAACATGCGTCATTGTATAACGAGGGCTTCATCTTCCATTTATACGGTATCTCTTGTTTATGTATTGTAATCTCTGCTATGCTTAATTAAATTACACCAGCTATTAGTACATTTTCTGCAATCTTGTTTGCTAAAAGTCTTTAGATAGATACAACCTAACATTCGCAATGAATAAAACCTACAGCTGGGAGTATAATTGTTTTTTCTAAATAAAATAAACAACAACTTATACTTGGAGAAACTTTATAAACAAAAGAAAACTAAGTATAATTTTATTCTCATAATGAATCTAACCTATATACACAACCTAATTTTAATAACGTACAGAACTTAGATATACAACCTGAGTTTCATAACGAATAGAACCGATAGGTATAATCTCATTTTCGTAACAAATCTCACCTGCACCTGGGTACAACCTGATTTTCATTACGAAACGAACCATAGGTACAACCTAACTTTCATAACAAATAGAATCTATAAATAAAACTCGATTTTCTTAACGAATCTCACCTAAACCTAGATACAACCTGACTTTCAAAATGAATAGGATAACTATAGGAACAACCTGACTTTTGTAATGGCTTTGGTGGTGAATAAATCCTGTACAGGAGCACAACCTGAGTTTCATGACGAATAATAAATCTGTAATAGTATACAACCTATCTTTCTAAAGTTAAATAGCGTATATATGAGTACAGTTTAACTCTGAAAATGGTTTATACCTGGGAATAATCCAACCTCAATTTTCATAGCGGGTAGAACCTGTGTCTTGGTACCCCATGTATTTCGTAACAAATTTCAGGCTGTACTGAGTAAATACAAGAAAAATGAATCCCGTGTGCTTGTACAGCTTAACTTTATAAAGGATAGAATACTGTACCTTCTTGTTTCAACGTGACTTTTTAAAATCAGAATGGCATGTACCTAGAATATAAACTGACATTCTGAACAAAAAGAACATTTATACCTATGTACAATAGACTTCCAAAACAAAAACAAGAAACAGTGTCTGCATAAAAACTGACTTAAACTAATCCTACCAGTGAGCATGCGTATAGCTTAATTCCGAAGCTAAAATTGCCCACCTGGATAGTTTGTCTCTACAAATGGAAATAAGTTACACTTTGGTAAATCTGAATTTCATCCTATACCTGTGTATAACCTAATTTCTTAACAACAAAAACTTACCTGCGTACAGCTTGACTTTGCAAACAATATAGAATCTTACATTCTTACAGTCTGACTTTTTTAAATGGAAATGCCGTCTATATAAATACAAACTTACTCTCTAAACAAAACGATCCTCTACCTCGAATCACTTATTTTTTTTGTAAAAATAAATAGCACTATATATTTAGGAATGAAAAAAATGTTACTTGTGGACTTTAATTCTTAAATTTGTAGTCATGAGGTTTCAGTATTTCATATGGCTGCACTGTTTCTAAATTATCTTGTAGTAAAAGAAAAAAGCTTTGATGAAAGTGTGTAGTCATGAACCACAGTAGTAATGTAAAAGCCAGTTTTGGTACAACATACATTTTGGAAGAAGTCAGCACCAAATTGGAATACATTTCCCGAGCAAGTTAGCTTTTCGTTGTTTCTGTTCCATATGGAATTATCGAATTAGCTATTCGTTAATTCTTTTTTTCTTTTTGAAATAAGAGATATAGGGGTGTTCGTATATCAGAAAACGTATATGGCTAATGACGAGCCGAAACGACATTCGAAAATAACATTGTTATGTATTTGAGCAAAGTGGTGTTTATGAAAAGAATATATATATATATATATATATATAATCTCAGTGTTTATATGATTCACAGCGAACGTCGATCAATCAAGTATTTTT
>NW_013668061.1:0-2771 GCF_000517525.1 Limulus polyphemus | reverse complement strand
AGGTGTATAGCTATTTTAAATAACGTTTGGGCTGTGTTGTTACTGGGTGACTTCTTTCCGATTTATACAACTGGTATAAACTTTATTCATTTGTACTTACTAGATTTGACTTTCTTCAGAGAAACCATCGGAAGTCTTTTTTTGAAAATAAGTTGGCTCATAAACGTTTACATCATATGCGGTTAAAAAGCTGTCTTTAATACAGCGAAACATATTTCCAATGAATATCAACTTACGTAAGGTTTACGTAAAGGGGCAGTTTCTATTCAAAAATAGAAAAAGATAACATCACGATTATAGTCAAAACATTGCTTACAAACTGAGCATTACCGCTTTCTGTTGGGCCTGACACTAAAGCTGTTAATGGGTGTTGTAGACGACTGTCCATCTCGACCTAAAATAAGAACATAATTGAGGCAGAACTCATCTTATATAGATCTTGTTGAACTTAAAGTAATTTGTAAAATAATAAACTAAAAACGAAAGTATAACATATATAAATAGAAGTTTAAATCATATACATCGTATAGATTTTAACATAAGCAAATTTAAAGTTATACGCGTAACTATTTTGTACTGTCAATATTAAAAATTGTAATTTACTATCGTTTGGATTTACTTATATGCAGAAAAACATTGTTTGTGGTGTTACTGTTTCATGGAATAACCCTGCGGACTCCTCATTGTGATGTGTGAGTGAAATATCGTCATTTGAAGAAAGTGTGTACATGGTATTTCGCACTTCAAAGTGAATGTTCTACGGAAAACCATAGAATTTGTTGATATCCTATCGGATTTTCTGACTAAACTTGGTAAGTGTTGTTATTTTTCTTAGTTTGTGCAATAGAAATTTTGAAAAGTGAATGATTGAATTATTAACGATACAACGTAAAAATGGTGTACACATTGTTATTCTACTAATCACACAGAACTTTGTCTTAGATTCCTGGAGCTGACCTCCAACTGTGATATGTGTCACAGACGATGTCATTTGAGTTTCAGTTGATCTTTACACATTATCGGTATGTGTGCGAAATGGTTCTTATAATATGTATAGTAGACATTTTGTATACATACGTAGTTTGTTTTACGCATGTTGCACGTTTATTTACAGTTTTATACTAAATAGGTTCCACTCAAAAATAATAAAGTTTTGCCACTTTTAATGTGTGTCATGAGTTCATTATGTCAACAAAATGTGCAGTTATCAATTGTTTCAGTGAGCTTTGTTTCGTATTTCAAAATGACTGGTCTATAGGAAATGGCAGAGGCTGTGCGGATATTAAAGTTAAGACTGATAAGCATTGCTGTTCGCTTACTTTCTATAATGATACAGTGATTGATTCTTTCATCTACGGCAATCAGACATAAAACAAAAACACACCAAGATACGTTAAGTATTATCTTTCTACACATATTTTGGGCACGAAAATATCAAAGGTTTGAATGTTAACACAAAAAACAGCACTGTAAGATAATCTAATGTCGTATATTTAAACCATAAAGTCAAACTGTACTACAATACAATTAGTTTATGTGATACATATAGTATTTAGGTACAGTTTGAACATTTTACATATAAAGCGACACGAAATGACCCTTTTCAAGACTCTTCTAGAAGGAGTAAGTCGACAGCAATTGTTGACAATTTATCGAAACAAACTGAAGCAAATGGACCTTTACAAGGCCTGACAGGTTCAATGGATCCAAGTGCCACGGCTGGGATCTATAGATCCAATGCCTAATAGTTTGAAATTACCCCGAGAAAACCCACTTTCACCAGTCGGGACCGAAAAAAAAAGCCCAGCTAGTGCCTGAGTGTACAGCTATTGAAGGGATGAAGATCTGAAAAGTGAGATAATTATACATAAAATAATATACTATTCTTACTTTTGTAGATCATGGTGGTGTGTTAGTGATGTTGTGTATCATGTTGTATGAGGATAGGTATTTGTGGTGGTGTGTTAGTGATGTTGTGTATCATGTTGTATGAGGATAGGTATTTGTGGTGGTGTGTTAGTGATGTTGTGTATCATATTGTATGAGGATAGGTATTTGTGGTGGTGTATTAGTGATGTTGTGTATCATGTTGTATGAAGACAGATATTTGTGGTGGTGTATTAGTGATGTTGTGTATCATGTTGTATGAAGACAGATATTTGTGGTGGTGTATTAGTGATGTTGTGTATCATGTTGTATGAGGACAGATATTTGTGGTGGTGTGTTAGTGATGTTGTGTATCATGTTGTATGAGGATAGATATTTGTACTGGTGTGTTAGTGATGTTGTGTATCATGTTGTATGAGGATAGGTATTTGTGGTGGTGTATTAGTGATGTTGTGTATCATGTTGTATGAAGACAGATATTTGTGGTGGTGTATTAGTGATGTTGTGTGTCATGTTGTATGAGGACAGATATTTGTGGTGGTGTGTTAGTGATGTTGTGTATCATGTTGTATGAGGACACATATTTGTGGTGGTGTGTTAGTGATGTTGTGTATCATGTTGTATGAAGACAGATATTTGTGGTGGTGTATTAGTGATGTTGTGTGTCATGTTCTATGAGGACAGATATTTGTGGTGGTGTGTTAGTGATGTTGTGTATCATGTTGTATGAGGACAGATATTTGTGGTGGTGTATTAGTGATGTTGTGTATCATGTTGTATGAGGATAGGTATTTGTGGTGGTGTGTTAGTGATGTTGTGTATCATGTTGTATGAGGACAGATATTTGTGGTGGTGTATTAGTGATGTTGTGTATCATGTTGTAT
>NW_013668060.1:143043-173205 GCF_000517525.1 Limulus polyphemus | reverse complement strand
TGTGGGTCTTACTATGTAATGCTAGTAAGAAAGAAATTACAAAATTCTTATGATAAACCTAAAGCTATCAAAGTGGTACTACTAGTACATACGAATGACAAAAAGTTATCCTTATAAATACTAAATCATATTTTTATTATGAACAAAATTATTGAACTTAAAACTGCAAATTTAAATACAAAAGTATATAAAAAAAATCACAAACTCTTACAGTTCAAAGTCCTAAGCCTGCTTCATGTAAAAACCTTGCACTCGCCACTCGATAGCTGTTAACCCTAACAATTGTGGATCAACTTCTTTCCTAAAAAATATATCTATTTTGAGTTAATTTTTTCAATATAATGATTAATGTAAATAGATATACGATGTAGCATGACTTAAGCTACTATATAAAAATAATAAAAGTCACGTACATCCCATGCAGTATTTTCCAGAAGCAACTTTTCTAACGCTTATAGAAAAGCCCTATTGGCCAGTACTAAATACAACCTCTACATAAAATGGCAGTTACTATAATAAGCACCATCCACATTCATACTGTAAAATCCAGAAAACAACGTTTCATCACGTGCTTTCCTTATCATCCTATGATTTGTCAAATGGGAGATACAGCAATTGAAATAATTGGTACTGAAATTGACACTTTCGACTAGGATTGGCTAAAAGTTTTACAACTGAGGTTTAACACGCCCAGACGCAGTTTTATAAAGAAAACAGACTAGAAAAAGGTTTAGATATCAATCATAGATGGCAGGACCAGTGCTGAAGTGAAAGGAAATATCTTGAAAAAATTTTTGAAAAAAACATTTCTTCTTAGAGTGCGCTTATTTACAGTAAAAAACGTATTTTAAGAATTTTTTCATTAAATTCCTCTTTAAACTTCATTAAAGAATACAATTTTGTACAAATAATTGAATGTTATGCTACTGTTTATAAAAATAAAATCAGAAATCCATTAAAAGATAAGTTCTCTATCATTTTTTCAATTCACAAATGCACACTTGCATTGCCTACTAAGAAAGTTAGTACCAGTAGTCATCGGGTTAAACACCTGAATCAGATCCCTTACTAACTTTTTTTTTCAAGAGAAAACAAATCCAGAGATAACCTGTTCTCATACAACATCCTTCCATCCCAGAACCAGTTCTGACAATTCAATGTTCTTTCTAATGTAAGGAGCACAAGACTAAACACAGTACTCCAAATATGGCCCAACCAATGACCTATATGATGATATTATAATCTCTTAAGACTTCTAACCAGTATTTCTCCAAACACAACCTAACATTATATTTGTCATTCCACTAGCAACAGTAAGTTGCTTGAATGAACCAGAAGACCAAGATTTTTTTTTTCATAACACTGTTAAGGTTATTCTCATCAAAATTATACAGAGACATCAAGTAGCTTGGATGTATTGTAACAGCTCTTGTCGTATTATTTAGAAAGCCAGAAAAGAGAAGTTATCCACTTTTTGATTGTTATTTTTCTATATTCTTTGGTGCTCCCCCTCCTGAATATGTTTATCTGTTGTGTGTCGATCTGGGGGTCTTACCCAGGCAAAGAACTACGACCCCTTAACTCTTTCGAGATGGGTGAAAGACCATGTCATCTTGTTTGTTTACTCGCATTCAAAATTTTAATGAACTACAATTTCATGAATTTATGTCAATAAGTATAGTATCAAACTGTAGATTACAATTCAATTTTTAGAACTATAAATTACTCAGTTTGTTAATTTAAAAGTATATATTAAAAAAATCACAGCTAAACATTGATTTTTGTGTGTCACATGGTATGTTGAATGCAGCAGTGGTTCAAATTAGATGTTTGTGAAGTCAAAATACTAAGTCTATAGTTTCGTACAAATTAGAAACTCAAATACCAGATATTGCCAAGCTAGAATATAAAATAAGAAGGTCCTTTTCTATTTGCTAAGATATTTGCTCACGTAATAAATCAAACTCAGTGGCATCCCACTCACCTCTTTCCATTTTTAGAAATGCCCCTTTATATACACTTACTTCTATGACATGAATAACCAGTCAAAAGCTCAGAATGTCCCCCTAGTGGTTTTGTCAGCCTTTCTAATGTACCTAATGCCATTTCTTTCTTTTGAAATTTCATATTTTTTTAGACCCAAATACAGCTTAGTTACTGAGTTTGAGAAATTATAGTATAATTTTAAGGTACTGATGTAGTAATTTATGATTTTTTAGTTATTCAAAAGTATATATAAAATCTAAAAAAAATATTTTGTCTCATATCCTCCATGTGCAACATTTTTAAAGGTTTAGCAACCGAGTACAAAGGTCAGAACTAGAAGAGATGATTGTTTGCTTTACTTTTTTATTTACTGTTCTGTGTTTTAGAAAAAATATGTTTAAGAACTTTTTTCAAAATAGTGATAACTTATATTGTTTGTTTGTAATTAAGCACAAAGCTACATAATGGGCTATCTTTGCTCTGCCCACCACGGGTATCGAAACCCGGATTCTAGCGTTGGAAGTCTGCAGACATACCACTGTGCCACTGGGGGTGGTGATAACTTATATATATATATATAATGTATAATAACTGAAATGTGACTGTATTTCACAAAATACTAGTCTACTAAAACACAGCCAAGACAGGTTATTTTCTACTGAACAAAGGTCAGTTTTATGTTATTTGATACAGTAACATGAGTGCACTTGAGCCACATCATTGTAACTTCTGTATTATTAGCCAGGCACTGCTGAAAGTTCAATATAATAAATGTATAATGCTATGAGATTTAAGCTATTTAATCTAAACATTTATGTTTTCATGTTATAATTTCTGTTCATTCTTGAATGAAAGAGGCATAATTTATATCTATTTTGCCTAATTTTTTATGGTGGTTGCAAGATCAGTCAAATCTAATGAACCTGTACTGAGGTTATTTATTAAAAACAACAGATAAAATATAAAGTTTTTTCTTAAGAACAATGTGATAACTATCTGGACATTATAAAGATTTCACATGCGAAATTTGAAAATGTTCGGATATATATAATAGTATTTTTAATCTTGTAATAAAATTACGTTGCATGATAGATAGGCAACATGCAAAAGAAAAAAAAAGACATGAGAAAAATATTGCTTTACAAACCTTAAGACTTAATAAAAAAATTAGATATTTTACATATGAAAGTATTGTAATGTTTACTGATAATCTGCTGAATTTCATTAACATTCGCTTACTAATTTAAAAGTTATAGCATGAAAACTATAACAAGCACAAAATGGTTATGAGGTCATTCTCAGGGACCAAGCCTGTGCTTTAAGAGTTAAGATTGTAAAGGGAACTGATAGTGTTGTATCATTTTTTTACATATTTAACAGTGATCATATTAGAACTAGGAGACACAAATAAAGTGGTCATCTTCAGCTAAGACAGTTTTATTTTTGTAACGGAGTGGTTGGCCTTTGGAATGGGTTGCCTTCAGATGTTGTGGAGGCAGTAAGTTTAAGTGAGTTTAAGAGAAATCTTCATAAGTATATGAATGATAAGGGATAGCTTTCAGATTTCTTTTTCTTAATTTATTTATTATTAGTTTAGTTCAGAGGACAGGACCAATAGGACAGCTGAGATGGACCAATAGGTCCCTTGTTGTCCCAAAATGTTACATTATGTTATATAACTTGAGTACTGTTAAGTAATCCTAAAGTAACAAACAATCATGGAAAAAAATTAACTGAAGTTGTAATATAAAGAGTTAGCTGAGAATAGGTTAGAAAAAAAGAAGTTCATGCAAGAAATAGGATCAATACACCTTATATTAACAATAAAACCAGTTAAACCCTATGTGTATGATAGTGTAAAAGTGTTCATGTCATGGTTTTTTATAGTTATATTCAAAATTTAATTAAATATGAATAAATGTATGCCAGTAAACTTGCCAGCATAACACAGATTATAATTCAAATTTTGATATTATCTAAGTTTTAATTTCTTATTTTTAAAAGGAAATATCCAAAAGATTTGCATACTTCCTTATTGTGTTTCATGTGAAACAGTTGCTCTATGATTTCTCGCTTTCATAAAAAGTAGGCTACTGAAATTTATAATCTATTAGAAATACAAACTACACATAAAAGCAAGCAAAGTGTAAACTTTGAACCTACTACCTCTATATTTGTCAAGTCCACATCACTTCTACTTGTTTGATGGACATGCTTGTAACTAACAGAAGGAGCACATAATAACGTGCAGGAATCTTAAAAAAGTTCTATGTTTGGCAGTTAAAGATGGTAGTTTCCACAAAAAGCTTAATGTGTGTTGAGTAAAGTCAAGCAGTAATGAAATTTTTTAGCTTAGTTATAAAACCAGGTAAATTATAGTAGTTTCTCATGTACTTTTTGTGTTCTAAAATGAATACAGTAAAACCCCCTACAATACGAGTTCGTCCAACACGCATTTGCTTATACACGAAAAAATAAAAGCAACCAATAATCTGCCAAACATGGAAAACTATAAATGGTTCACCCAACACACAAACATATGAATGCTCTAACTGTTATAACTCTCTCAACATGGGCTCAGTCAATTTGACTGACCATGTCTCCTTTTTTGTACTCGTATAAAGTCTTAATAGATTTAACACTTATAACTTTCAATGTAGTGTGTATTATAAATCTTTCACAGACAAAAAATCATATTTTAAGTGAAGTATTTTTAATAAACTAAAATAAAGATTTGTCCACGAATATATTGAGTATTTGTTTTGAATAGTACGTGTGCAAAGTAATTTTCATGTTAAGATTAAAAATACTTTCCTTCATCTCAAAATTCTCAAATTTCCTTTCTGTAATCCCTAAAAGCTCCTAAATACATTTCAAACGTTTTTTTCACAAAAACTTTATATTTTATCTGTTCTTTTCTCTGCTCTATCACTGTATGAAATCAGTCAATTTGACCACCTCTTAACCCCCTCCCAAAAAAAAAAACTGAAATAAGTCTAAATTACCCTTTTTTCTCTTTCTAGAATGACTTCAAATTGTAACAGGAAACTACATTTGTTTATCCTAGGTAGCTTTAAGGTTATAACAGTATACAACTATTTATAATTACATTTTATAATTAAATAAAGCACTATAGAACATAGACTCATACCATGCAAAAAGTAGACAATTTCCCCTAACTCTTAAAATTTATCTGGCTTTATAACTATGCAACAAGAATCATTAGAAGTTCATCCAAGCTAGTTGTTAATGTTCCCACTGGAATAAACCATATATATTATAAGTGACATTGACATCTATCTCTTCAGAATAGAATATAATATAATACCTCATTTGATAGATGCAAACATTTACTTTCTATTGGTTATAGATGATATATATATATATATAATTAAATGCAAGAGAGAAGTATTAACAAATCCTGAAAGAGAAGATGCGACAGGTAGGTGTGGCAGGAGGGGGCTGATTTTCTGTTTTATAGCTCTGTAACCAAACATAATTGAAGGCTATAAAAATTATGGTTTGTCTGAGCAATGATGATTTTATAGTGAGTAATTTATGTTTCATTTCATCGTTACTGGGGATGGTGGATAAAATAGAGAAAATACCTAGAGAAAATGTGTGATGTGTGTAACAATAGGGGAAATTCAGGATATTTTTAAACATTGCCTCATAGAATTAAGAACTTAAGATTTATATAGTATTAAAATATGGATTATTAGCTACGATTTTATGCTATACAATTGGTATAACATAAACAAAGAGTAGTTTCATAAAAAGTTTGAAAGTAGGACACAAAAACCTTATGACATGTGCAGTAAGGGTTAGAAGTAAACAATCTCCAGCTTCTAGAGCCTCACTCCATCCCTACCACAAGTCTAAGTGATTGGGCTAAGCTCAGTACGTGTAGTCAATTTATTTTTGATATTTTTTGTTGCTTTTCATAATTACTCTTAGATAGCAGTATGGAAACGAAACATAAAGCATCTCCAAGTGTTAGTGAGGCAAAGAAAAGCCAAAAAGTTATGACATTAGCTGAGAAAATTCAAATCCTTGATAATTTACAAAGTGGGATTTGTGTAGCCTCAATAGGCCAGGAATAATGCATGAATGAGCCTTCCATACATATGGTTAGGAGAAGTGAAGAGAAAATCCGTGTTAAGGCTCCTGCCCCTACAAATGCTAAGGTTTCTCAGGTGCCTAGGAGGAATCTGTTCATGGAAAAAATGGAGAAATTATTTAATGTGTGGATAAGTGAACAAAAAAGGGCTCTGTTGCTGATAGCATAGCTAAATTGCCAAATTTAAGCAACACTTCAACCTGCATAATGCGAAGCTGCAAGGTAAATCTGGGTCAGCCAATAGTGATGCAGCTGCACGGTTCAAGTTGAGGTTCCTTGAATTCATTAATGAAAAAGAATATACCCTGCAACAGATGTTTAATGCATATGAGACAGGACTCTTTTCGAAGAAGACAGGCAATAGGACACAGATCACCAAGATGCAGAAGATAGCATCCTGGTTTAAGGCCGTTAAGGATATGCTCTGTAACAAATTTATTATTATATATTTATTTTAATATCAAAGTTTGTTTAGATTAAGTTTATATATAGAAACATGCACAGCTTATAGTGTTAGATATGTATTGCAAAACTCCTGCCTATTCTCCAAAGTTGTAAAGATTCCTGAGAGTAAGAATCAACAATATGTTGTGTATGTAAACGCTTGTGTTAGCACCAGTATTGTTATGTAAAACTGAAATTTCTAGAAAACCTCAATATGCCTATAAATATAACCAACGCAACGCGCGAAATTACGAGTACCTATTATTAGTTTGGTATAGTCAGTGTGCTATAAACTTTGAAAGCTATAACTGTGATTGTTATAACACTTATCAATTGGAAAACTTTACATATTTGACCAGGATCATTTACAAAGTTCGAACATTACAAATCATTTAACTTCAGTGGACATTAGTATTTTTACGAAAACATTACATAAAGTCACGGTGGAAAACCCGGTGTGTGTGGTTGATAAATAAGGAAGGACAAAGCTAGCTAGCTTCCCATTAAGTGAATTACACCTACGTCAACTCGTAATCAACTTACATGAATTATTTTTTATCAACATAGTAAGACAAAAACAGAGTTAATGCAGCATAACATCCAAATGCAAATGGCCTCAATGCTTAAATATATGCTAAATTTCTAGTTTTATGTATATTTTTGTTTGTTGCTATAAATTTTTTAACAAAAGTAACTAAAATGAAAAAATTAGAAACTTCTATGGTTAGGTAAAAAAAAAATAGTTTACAAGATCATGAGCTAAAACTGCGTAACTATATCAGTTTACTTATTTTATCTGTAGAGAGAAGTAGATATGGATTTTTTGCTGTCATTTATTGCTTTTCACAGAGTAATAAAAGCTAACTAGAATAAAGTCCAGCAGTAACGCAATAAGCTTAAGAGAAATCAGATGTTAAAAGACTAACAATTGAAAATGTGAAGATAATTAAAGATCTGGCAACAAAAGACATATTACAAGAATAAAAAGGGTATTATTCATTGTTTAAGTTTAATGTCAGCATTACGATTTAGATAGTTTATATAGTGCAACTGTCATATTTAGTTATTTTTAGAAGAAATATTTAATGGTTTGTTTACTTAACTGTTTTATGAACCATATGTTGTGTAATTCAATTGTTATGAATTAGTGATTGTTTACAATAGTAAGATTATTTGTCATGTTGCTAGAACTTTGAGTTTCTCATTGGTTTAATTTAGTATTATGGCATCAGAATATCTAGTATTGCATGGAATGTTCTAGACTTCTGTCAGAGCATAAATACTTGTCGAAAAATTATTAATGAGTTCTAGTTCTAGACTGCATGATCATGAGTTTAGTGATAAAGAGTGTATAGTGGCAGATCTACTAATATGTGAAGAGTTCATGATTACATGCTCCATTGACATGTCACTGTTCCTAAAGGAGAGACCACTGAAAGAAGTGAATGAGATCATCAAGCTGTCAGAACAGTATATGGAAGCCCATGGAGGGAGTATAACTGGCAAGTCCAAGAATAATCAGGGTTTGATGAAGCAGGATACCACCAAAGGTGGCAAGAAGTCAACAGACAAAAGGGAGAAGAAATGCTTTGCTTGTCATAAAATGTGACATGTTGTGAGTGAGTGCAAGTCTGTCACTAACGAGCAGCAGCAGAAATCTCAAAATAAAGCAGCTGGAGCTACTCACAAAGATGGTGCTGGCAATAAGCAAGAAACGAGTGAATGTTAAAATGGGTGATGCTGCCAGAAGAAATGGAATGTAGACAACTTGTCAGATTCACAACAAGAAGGAAATGCTGTTACCATGATTAAACAGTGCATGATTGATGGTCAGTTCAAGTTAGCGAATGGGTCAGCAGCACCAGTGGTGATTGGAGCATGTGACAAACATCAAGATGTGCCAACAAACCACAACATGCTAGTAGGTGAAGGCTATGTCAGGGACAAGAAAGTGAAAGTCATAAGAGATATTGGGTGCAGCAGTGAGAACCAGTCTAGTATCTAATGACCAGATGATAGTCAAAGTACATCTGTGTTTAATGATTCATGGGACAGTGGAAAAATTTCCCATAGCAAGAATAAAGGTGGACACTCCATATTATGTGGGAGACCTTGAAGCCATGTATATGAAGGTACCCATCTACAACTTGGTGATTGGAAATATACCAGGCAGTAGAAGTTTGGAAGAACCAGACAGAAAGAAGACTGATGAGGCATCTGCAGTCACCACTAGAGCTCAAGAGAAGAAAAGCAAGCAAGACATCAAGCCTCTGCAAGTCTCAAAGGGTTGACATCCCAAATGTAGGTCTATGGGAACTGAAAGAAGCACAGAAGACCCTTGACTACAGAAACTTTGGGACAGTGCCTTGGAGAAAGTCGAGAAAAGGGACGTATAGAATAGAAGACTGTAAGGGAATGCTGTACTAGATCTATCAAGGCAGTTCTACTAAAGAAGTTAAACAGATCATAGTTGCAACAGAATACTGGACTCACGTGATGAAGTTGCCTCATGAGTCGATTGTGGGAGGACACATAGGAGAGAAGAAGATGGTAGGCAGAATCACCAGCAACTTCCACTGGCCAGGGGTCATTGGAGATGTGACCAGATTCTGCAGGCCATGTGACATCTGTCAAAGGACAATACCTAGAGGAAAGGTGGTCATTCTGCTACTAGGCGAGACCCAGTTTACCTAAGAACTGAAGCAAGATGTGTGCATACTCATCAGTACTAGGCAGCTCTTTGCCTCCCCATAAACCCCATATGTAATGGACTTTGTGAGAAAGTCAATGGGGGTCTTAAAGAGCATGCTGAAGAAGATGTACCAGGAGAGACCACGTGACTGGGATAGGTACCTGCAGACAGTATTATATGCTTATCGAGAAGTCTCACAGGTGAGTACAGGATTTTCACTCTTTGAGTTACTGTAGGAAGAACAATAGAAGGCCCAATGCAGATATTGAAAGAACTGGGGACAGGGGAAGAAGATATGCTATCAGTTCAAAACTATGCTGTTTGGGTTAGTCAACTCAGCATCGATATTCAACTGCATGATGAGGATGATTTTGCCCTAAACCACCAACATCAAGCATTATGTGGATGACATTCTGATCCACACAGCTAGATGGGAAAACTACCTGAAGAAACTCAGAGAGCCATTTGGGCAAACAAAGGGAGCAGGTCTGACCATCAGACCATCTAAGTGCTATATTGGCTATTCTGTGCTGGAATTTGTTAGACAGAAGGTGGGTGACCGAAAGATACCCATGGAAGAGGAGAAGCTAACCCACATACAATATGCACCAGCTCTGCTGACAAAGCTGGGGTCAGCAGGATACTATAGGAACGTCATCCGAAACTATGCTGAAGTCATTGCACCACTGACTGACCTGACCAGGAAAGGCCAACCCAACACGGTGAAGTGAGAACAACCACAGCAGATGGCATTCCAGAAATTGAAAAGATCAAGTTAGGAGGTTCGCCAGTCATTAGAATCCCAGACTCCAACAAACTGTTTATCATTCAGGCTGATGTGTCAGAGGTTGGAATTGGAGCAATACTTCTGCAAGAACATGAAGATGAACTGTTTCTCATAATGTACGTCAGTAAAAAGCTGTTTAGTAGTTAAAAAAAACAAAAAACTCTGTGATTGAACGAGTGGCTGGCCATCATATCTTCCATCCAGAAATTCCAGAACTACCTCTACAAGAAAAAGAATTCATCATACAGATGGACCATCAACCACTTGCATACATCCAGAGGTGTAAAATTGACAGTGTGAAAATCATGGAGTGCGCATTGTATCTCCAGAACTAATGGTTCTGCACTGAGGCCGTCAAGAGGACTGCAAATGTTGGTGCAGATTGTAGGAATAGACTGTGAGCATGAACTGAGAAAAGTCTTTGTATATAGTAAAAAAAAGATTATTTTTCTTGAAGAGGGCCTTATTGTTAGATGTACATGATTGTTTCAGTTTAAGTTGAATGCGAGCATTATGATTTAGATAGTTTTTTATAGTGTGAGTGTCATATTTATTTATTTTTTGAAGTGTTATTTTATAGTAAGTTTCCTTATGTAACTGTTTTATGAATCATATGTTGTGTAGTTCAAATGTTATGAATTAGTGATTGTTTACAAAAGTGAGATTATTTGTCATGTTGCTAGAACTTTCTGAGTTTCTCATTGGTATTGCATGGAATGTTCTAGACTTCTGTCAAGATATAAATACTCATATAGAGTCATTACAGAATTATAGTTATAGACTGCATGATCATGAGTTTAGTGATAAAGATGGTATAGTGATGAAGTTTAAAGTTTGTCTTGTCAGTTGCATTCCACGGTAACTGAACCAGCCCATATGGACTTTTTACAAATAAAAAGAAATAATTATTTAAAGCTCTGGATAGAACTGTGGTAACCAACAATGTAATGAACATTTGTCTTTACATCTGATTTGTTTTTAACATATTATTTTAAAATCAAATGGACTGCATTGCTGTTTGTTTATAGCTGAAATTGATTGCCAACAAGTCACCAATATGTAAAATAACCCAGCCTTACAAAACTTGACATTCATTTTTTTTAAACTTTCATTCCACTATATTGATGAATTTGATAATTGTGTTAGTGTAGAGAAAATAACAAGATGCAGACTTTAAACAAGAATAAAACAATGATTTGAAATTCATAGAAGTGATCTAGAAGTTATGCTAATGAAACTTGAAAATTGTAAGATTAAAAAGAACTATCTCTATTCTTAACAAGAAAATCACCTTTCAGTCAGACCAAATCAGTAAAGGTTTCATAAATCCACAGAAAAAACCTTTAGTAGAAATACATAATGAAAAAAACTTACAATGTTAAATAAAAACCTGCTAAGTATTGCAAAGATACACCTAGATACACTGGTAAATTCAGAGTTATAATGTGTATAGTTTCACACTTCCAAGGTGGGTCAAACTGACATACACTGTATGAAAAAAATTAATTTAAATGGGTTTGACAGTTAGAAGATAAAATAAACCATACTGCCAGAGTAAGCTTCCTATTCAATATGCAACAGCAATAGCTCATTTCAACATTGGTTAGTTGAAACAAAGACAAAAATTACTAAAGTACAGGAATTTGTAAATATAGATTTAAAACAATATCCATTCACACAAATTACCCAAACTAAATAAGTTAAAAGCATCAGGAAATACATAAAACATGCAGGCCATAAGGTGCATCAGCAGATTTATAAAATAACCTTTCACACTGATTATGAATACTTGATAAGATAGTTATAAACTTTATTCTTTGTAAAATTTTGTGAACAACTCTTACTAAATTTATAAGACTTTTCAATAAGTGGAGATTCATCACTCTCCAAAACTATATTCTTCTAGGTTTTTCTCTTGTTTTTCTATATGTGGTTATAAAAGAAGAAAACACACAAAATATATTTTACTATTTTTTAAAAAAGGCAGTTTTACCTGTGCCTAAAAATATAGTGAACAAGTTCTGCCTTCTAAATTATCAAATATTTGACTTGTATTTTACATAAATGAATATCTATGATGCTATGAGTTTACCTGTGCTGCAATCGATTCTTTCCATGCTTTTCTCGATACAGCTCACCATCACTTAATGAAAGTCCCTGATGATAAACCTTTTGTGGTGGATAAGCTGTGAGAGTCACATAACCATCACTATCTTCTGTAAACTTTACTTCAATGATGCCTATTTCAAAAGAAGGCTGAATATAGTCAAGATCTAAAACAAAATGAATGGAAGAACATATGTTGTACACTAATTAAACGCAATAAATCTGATTTAAAACTTTGGGCAAGTCTTTAATAAAATCCAAGTACACAAAGTACTGTATCCTATTGGCTTCTTTAATGTTGAAAGTGTTTACCCAGTGATCAGAAAGAGATTAAATCCTTATCTAATAATATATTTTAAAAATTATGTTTCAAATGTGTGGGAATGTTCAAAGAACGTTATAGCATTAAACATATTCACTTTTGTTTTTATCAGAAAATTAATTCAAACAATAACATTTTGAACTCTGAAAACTGTATGGATTTGAAAGGGTTTGAACACTGAAACATTCTAATTAGAAAATCTTAATTCAGAGTTTTGAAATAATCACAGGCATATGGGAAGTTATCATAAAACTCTCAAAAACACAAAGATTTGCTGTTTTTTACAGGTAAGTCTGAGAAATTGATGATTGAAATGTTAAATGTAGTCATTTGCACCTGAAACATGTAAAATTAAGCTTATTGGGTGTTAAATTATTAATATCAATATACAACTTAATAGTAATGTGTATGAATAATTAGCTTAAGTGGGAAGTATATTTTTTGATATACAGGACACCATGTGTGGTAGAGAAGGACAATAGCATTTTCATGTTATGTGAATTTACAAATTATAACACAGTTTCTTTCCAGCTGTATAACAGAGCAAAAATCTCAATTGTGGAAAATAAAACCATGAAGTAAAAGGTATAAAGCAAATGATATTTTCAATTAAACTTTTCCAAACCAGAGGGTGTCAACAATATTGATATTATTTTGCCTCTCACAGTGCAAATACTAAACCAAATTACAAGAAACCTCACACAAAGTAAGCAATATATAGTTTAGTCATAAAAAACTACATATAATTATATTTCATTTAACTTTTTTTTACATTCTAAATTTACCAAATTTTTGTTGTGAGATACAGTTGCAAAAAAAAAAAAACATCAAAAATATTACCTTGAACCTTAGAATTTGATTTTTTTATTGTTGATCAGAAAGTTCCATTACATATATATCCAGTCCATTTCACCTTGACTGTCATTCATTAACATATCTCTTTCATACTTTATTTTTTCAATTGCAATCATCACAAATACATGACAAAAACTAATTGACCTTTCATATATTGTCACCTTTATGTTTGTTGGACTGTGTAACAATACTTTTGCAAAAATTATTGGTTGAGATCAATTTGTATCCAATAAATATAGTTTCTTTTCAATAAATAACAAGTTCTTTATTTATGAGGTTTGTTTGAATATAATAAACTTAACAACAATATTCAATAAACATGAATTTGTGTCATAAGAATATTTTGCCATTATCTACTATACCTGTTAAACCGAACTAAGTTTACCTGATGCCTTGCCACAGTAGAAAATTTCAATACCTTTCAAAAATATATTGTTACACTGGTCTATTTAAAACAATAATAAACATTCTTTGCATTGATTTGAATAACTTGTTTATTAGCCACTTGTACTAAGTAGTTCATTTTCCTAATCAGGCTCAGGATTAACTACGTATTTGTTTCTCATATACCAGACTCTTGACTGACTCAACAAAGAGACAGCAAAACTTCCAAAAACTTTATTTACTGTATTACATATCTAACTCTTAATCAAACTGATTACAAAAGATTTCATGAAATCAGATTTCTTCTTACCAAACGATGCTAATACAAACAGTTTGCATCAGATTTTTTACCAAACAACACTAAATGCAAAGATTGCCCTCTCTACAAGACATTTACAAGACAAATAATTGTAATACAAAATCTTTTCAACAAACAATAATAACATAATTCAGATACAAAAAACATTACTTTAATTGTACAGAAATATAATTTAACAAACTTTTATAGAATGAAAATAATATCTAAAAAACCTATGAAAAATTCCCAGATCTGTGGTTTGTGCCTAAGTCTTCAAAGTGTTTCATTATATTCCCCTGTTCATCCCTTCAAGAGCTCCACCTAGTCACTTTCTCAAGAAACCATAAGTTACTACTCACACCACCTTGTTAAATTATAACCTACTCTATCCAATATTTTTTATCTTTGCTTGTAGCTATTTTCAAAACTGGGCTTCAATAAAATTATTCTGATCATAAATGGGGAACAGGAGATGTAATAGTAAAATCTCAAACAGAGAAGGAAAATCACTTGAGAGACAAGATGTGGCTAATTGTATTGTGAAGGGATGATACATTCTTATCAAACAATCCTAATTTTGGAATACTCAGAAAAATTCTAAATAAAATTTGTAAGTGCATTATTTACAGGCAAGACTCCTCATAGCTGCACATAATTTTTTTCATTTTTCTGAAAGGTGATCCACTGTTCTGATAGGGTTAAATTAAAGCAATGTCGTAAATACCGTTAACATGCACAATTTAGAGAAGTAAGTAGTATTATAGTTTTTCTTACTTTCTTAGATTTTTTTTTCATAATAAAAAACACACAGATTTAAAAAAAATGATACTTTGGTCTTTTTCTAGCTTATCAAATTTCTCACAAAGGTGTTATTTTCCATTATTGTTCATACTTTCCAATCACTAAATAGCTTAGATGTACATAGCTCAAACCTTTGTCATTGCCAATGACACAAACTTATTCATTTTTATAAATATACTCTCATACTTAACTACAATTTTCCATACTAAAAGATTCAAGCAAATGTAGAAAAAAAAATACTGACTAGCAAATCACTGCTACAATATAATAAAAATAATATGGTAACATATTTAATGTATAGATCTGGGTGATTAGCAAAATGTGCTTATCAAGTAACTGTTTGTCTCATTAATTGATTACATTCAACTAAGTAGTTAAGACTACTAATTTATTATTATATTATACAACCCTCTAAAACCAGCATCCTAGGATACCAAGAAATCTTTATTAAGCTATCTCCAGTCATGTGAATTCTTTGTTTCTTGTTTTGTCATGAGTGTATATATATATATATATATTTGTGTTTAGGTAAAGTACTTGTTACTGTTGGGCTTGCAATAAAATTTTCATTACCAGTTCATCTCTAGACTTAATAAGCTTACATTATCTGATGATTTCTCTAAGAATATTTCAGTAACTTTCCAACAGATATAACACACAGGCACTTTCATGAATGAAAAAGTATAAGGAACTCTTAACAATATTCCCAGCTCTGTCATTTGTTTCCTTATGTGATGTCATAAAAGGGTGACAAAACCAAGACTTTTATACACAAAAACTAAGCAAAAAAAGGCAAGGGAAACACTTGAAAATCAAGAATTGGATAACATATTCTCAATGTGATATAATTTTTTTTTCAAAAATAAAGCTATTCTTTGGAATGGGCAGTATTTTTTTTTAATCAACAAGTGCATTGTTTACAGAGAAACATCTCAAAGCTATACAGAAATGAAAATGGATTTCATTTTTCTTCATGAATTAACACTGAATAAATGTTGAAATGCCAAAATACCAAGTACCCAATATTTTTGAGTTAAAAGTTATTGAAATAGTTCAAATTAATATATAAACCTGACTTAAAAACTTGTGCCTCAAATAAATGCGAAGTGAAAAAATAAATAAATCTGGCAACAGTGATGTAAAAAAAAATACTCTGTCTGGCCTTTTGAGCCCCTGGAACTGAGAAAGGCCTTGCAAGCACTGGATATAGCAAATGTAGTGTGATTGACATATATATATTCTTCTTTGCTTTCATTCATGTGATTTTATAATTACTTTTTCAATCCTAAATTGTTGTACTTGAAAATGTATCACACATTCAACATAATACGAAACCTGTAACAAGCTAAAAATACAATAGCATTCCATGAGATTCTTTCAACACGTTTCCACAACACTACTAAAACTACTGAGTTTTTGTTAATGAAAAGAAACATTACCTGACACTGGATATAAATCAGAAAAATCCTAAATATAGCAGTAACTAGCGAGATTATTAGTTACAAGTTATATTTGCTTTGTTCTTGGGATCATGGTTAGAATTTTATTTACACACGTGGGTCTGGTCTAGCCTGGTTGTTAGGGCATTTGATTCACAACCTGAGGGTAGAAGATTTGAATCCCATCCCTGAACGTATATACTTGCCCTTTCAGCCATAACAATGTTATAATGTGACAGTCAATATCACTATTCATTGGTAAAGAGCAGCCCAAAAGTTGGTGGTGTTGACTAGTTGCCTTAACTCTAGTCTATCACTTCAAAGTTAAGGACTGATAGCCCTTGAGTAGCTTTGTGCAAAATGCAACATAAATAGACAATATGAACCTAACTATATTGATGTGATCAATCATGTGGTGGTAAACAGAAAAAACCCAACTACATTTAAATGATCAAGCACAAAGATCACTGTACAATGTAACAATAAACTTAACAGCTCATGACACTCTACTTGTTAGAGGTAGAGGAGGATAATGTTATGATTGGTATAAAATTATTCATTATTTTATATACAATATCCTTGTGCAAAGTGAGCCAATAATATATTATTTTGAATCAGCAAAATCTCATACAACTCTATCCTTATTAAACTTTTTTTCATTCCATATCAAACTAATAAAAGTTAACAATATGCTTGTAGTAAAAATGTTAGAACGAAGAAGGGTAAGTAGACATGATTTCTTAAGCATTATTAAAATGCATTATAGCATACCACTATCAAAATAAAGTATGTTTTTTATGTTGTTTGTAAAATCCAGAATTAAGTTACTTTCATTTTTTTTTACTTTCAAATGTAATATTTTGCAAATATGCATTATTCCACCCCCACCCCATTCTTTTTGTATAGTTACTTCCCATAATGCCTATAGGTGTTCTAAAATCCAACCCCTCGTCCATGACATGAAGCACAATAAGAGTTCAAGTAGGGGATTTAGCCTTAAAGGGTGAAGCATGAAGGGACTTTCTGCACCCAGTGACCATTACAGTAACTGTGAAGGCCTATCAGGAACCTTGAAAATGAAGTGGCTAATGGAGCTCTGGTGAAGTCACGACAGGCCTAGCAAGCTGGTGGCTAATATACTTATTGCTAAAAATGCATGCAGAAAGCTCAGAACAGGACAGCTCCCATAGAAAAGGATGAGGACCAAAACTAGAAAATGACAAGGATTGTGGGAGTAAACACAGGAACTCTATGAGACAAGATCAAAGAATTGGTGGACTTAATAAAGAAATGACAGTTGGATATAGTAGGCATCTCCAAAACAAGACTTGAAGATGAAAAGAGCCAGAAAGTATATGAAGATTAGTCATACAAAGGGACAGAAAACTCTTGTCATGGTGTACCCTTCCCACTAACCCCAAAGATTGGAGAAATGGTAACCAAGTCCAATTTGTTAATGAAAAAAGTATAGGGATAGTAGTGCAACTAGAAGAACAGGGTTTGGGTTTGGTACAAGTGTACACTCCCCAGTAAAGTAGGTAGGAAGAATAAAAAGTGGAATTTTAGGGAGTTTTACTGAATGTTGTTGACAACATACCTCTTTGAGAAAACTTAGTTATATTGGATGGCTTCATTGAACACATTGGAACAGATGTTATTTTGGAATCCTCTAAAACTGAGAATAAAAATAGATGAAGAAAGAGTACTTGATTTAGTGTCAAGAACCAACTGGGAATCATGAATACTTCCTACCATCATGAAAAGCCTTATAAATGCTCATGGTACATTGGAACTGGGAATTGGAAAGGTACACAGAAAAGTCAATGATCGACTTACTGTTGCTCATCAGAAAAAATCTGAGCACTGATGTTAAAACCATTTCATCACTATCCATGGACTCAGATCACCAGGTAGTTGTCCTGAAGGTAAAGCAGAATGTGCCAATAGTACAATAGTTGAAAATATTAGTGAGGAGGAGGTGAACAGAGAATTAATCAATATGATTGAAGAATGTATCTCCTCTAAAAATGTAATGGTGATGACTGCAGAAGAAGAATGGCAGGTATTTCATTAGAAGGTGACAAAGATCACTGAAGACACTTTTGGCATTAGTAGGTGGGAAGAACTAAGAAGACCACCTACTGGAATGATGAAGTGAAAGCTGTAGTTAAAGCAAAAATTAAAAAGTATAAGAATCATAAGGAATATTATGAAAAATGAGGACTAGCCAACACGATAAAACATCAAGAACAAAAGGTATCTTGGGGGAAACTTGGAAAAGATCTTCAAGATTTCTTGGAAACATGAAAGCTTCTGTACACACTGGCAAAATCTTACAGAAAAGAGAGTCAAGAGCCTACTACAGCTGTTATAGACAGTGATGTCAATCTTTTGACTGACCCTAGTGAAATTGACTGGAGATGAAAAAGAGTACTTCAAGCATCTCCTAAATACTGAGGGGGAAAAAAATACATGCTAGAGGAGGACACAGAAAAAAAACATATGAAGCTATGTAAAAGGATGATCCTACCCCCTTGAACGAGATCAACTGGGCAGTACAACTGATGAGAGAAAACAAATCTCCAAGATATGATCACCTGCCTGCAGAGATCTTTAAATATAGTGAAAAAAGCATGTTGAGGTGGCTACTGAGAATCTTCAATCTAGTATGGGGGTAAGGTGATATACCAACAGATTAGATTAAGGCAATTATTTGCCCCATCTACAAGCAGAAAGTTGATCAAAGGGAATGTGATAACCATAGATGCATATCCCTGGTACCACTCATTGACAAAATTCATGAAAGAATACTAGAAAGAAGGCTAAAGGTTTGTGTTGAGAATAAACTAGGAGAGTGGCAAAATGGTTTTAGACCAGGGAAGAGTACCACTGACTTAATCCTCTGTAGGAAAATGATTTTTTAAAAAATCATGGGAGTATAAAGCAGGCAAATATTTGGCTTTTCTAGATCTGGAAAAATCATAGACTCTCTAGATGAAAGTCATGACAAGTGATACAGAAAACAGAGTAAAGCACACCTTACAAGCTTTAATAGGCAATAAGGAGCATGTATAAAGTTTAAGAGCAGTCACGGGAAGAGGTGGTTTCAAGAAACCACTGGTGTAAAACAATGTACCATACTTTCCCAACTCTTCTTCATCTAGCTGAAAGATCAAGCACTGAAGGAAGTAGAAATGCAAATTCCACCTAACTGTAAGGCTGTGGATTCTGAGAAACTTGCATATGCAGATGATATTAGTACTGTTACATCTACTGAGGAAGAGTTACAGATACATATAAATATATGGTGCTAAGTGCTTGAGGAATCTGGCTTAAAGCTAAATGTTTTGAGATAAGAAATAATGGTACTGTCATGTATATCAACGAAAGTATTTGTTTTGGCAGGGAGGACACCATTAAGGCCGACTGGCAGCTTCAAATACTTAAAAGGATAAGCCAGTTCAACAGAAACACAGGCATGCTTTACCCAATTAGGATTACCATGTGTATCACCATATTCCAGTTTTTGGGAATGGGGCATGGACATTAAATGCTAAAATGAAAACTAAAGATCAAGCAGCCTAGATACGAGTCCTCTGCCTTCTCAGAAAATGTCACACTCAGTGACAGGATCAAGAAATGATAATATTAGATCAGACCTGGATGCGAAGAATGTGCTGATGGTCATTCAGGAAGTGCAGCTGATATGATAAGGCCACCTGAGACAAATGGAAGAGAAGAGAATGTCTCTAAAGAATTTCCCGAGGAAACCAAAAGTGAGGAAACAGCCAAGATGCCCTAGAAAATAACGGAAGGGAACACATAGGAACCATGCTGAGTGAGATAGATAAGCAGAAGGTCCTCGAAAACAGGAAATGGAGAGCTTTCTACACAGACAGGCCCTGGTGTTGGACAACGATAAGACCTATCTTATATATATTGTGAACCGTGGTGTCTGTCTGAATATTCGTCTGTCTCCCATTTGAAAAGCTGAGTAGGCAGGCTAAGCTCAACATTCACTTTTGAAATGATGTGAGAACAGGCATGAATAATGTTGATGCCAAATTTTATTTTGCAAACAGGATATTCTGCACTAAATTTTTAGGAATTAATCACAATATTATTCACATTTCAATATATGACGTAACTTAAAGAATAAAAATGTAGATTTACTGTATGTTATTGGTGAGTGATTCTTAGAATGATTAAAATACTCAACAATTACTTTTCACAGAGGGTGGTATATGTAGCTTAGAGCTTGGGCTCTGAGTAAAACCAAGAGTACAACACAATTAACCTTTTTAAAGTCAACGAAGTAATTTAAATTGATAGATTAATTCATTAAACTTTTTCCATCACTGGGGGCAGGTACTTTTGCTTGTGGGTTATAAACTGAACCACAGATAGTCTATAATAAACTAGATTCAACACTAGCACATCAAAAATGTGCCATGTGCCACCATCTTGGAGCAGTCAATGCTCCAGCTGTTTCAAGTCTCTCTACATATATTAGATAGTGATGAGCCTATGAACAAAATTAATTTTAGATTGCTTCTTACATTTAAGACTTTGATTAACCATTTAATATAATCTTTTCTTCTATTATTTCTGTTTTTTAATTTATCATTATTCTGCAAGGTAAATTATTATTCACAAATGCCAATAGAAATGAGATAGTCTAAGTCTTCAGTTACAGTATTTATTGAAAAGTTGGTGCTGTAAATAAAGTCTTTTAAAACAATGAACAGAAAAAAGCTTAGAAAATTTAAGAATTAATGTCTTTCTCTTCAATGCACATTATAAATACACTTTCTACTTTTGCCTAATGCTCAATTTCCTAGTGGTCTCAATACGGTACTTCTCCATTTTGTATTTGTTTTTCTTTTTGTAGACATTGTTATGACATTTACATGTCCTGTATCCATCTTTGGCATTGCATGTATTTCATATCTTAATTATTATCTTTTTTTTTGCATAAAGCCATTATTACAATAATAAAAAAAAAAAAACAGCGAAGAAAAAAGCTTTTCTGACTGATGAGCTGCTTTAACCTATTATTCATATTGGATTATTTCTAGCTTTAACTTGTATCCTTCCATTAACCCTTGAATTCATTTTACTTTATTCTAATTTTGTTCCTTTTGTGAGTGAACTTATACTGTTTTACTTTATACTGTTTGCTACATGGTGCCATTATTGTTTGTCACTCATTTCACTGTATGTAGATATAATAACACAATGTATTTTGATAAGCCTTATTGGAAACATTGGAAGATGCTTTGGAAAAGCATTAGCCAAATGAATTTATAATAATAATCATAATAGTAAAAATAGGGTTCTAGCTACTTAGAAGCTCAGCACCATAATAATATTTTTATTTCCATAACCAACAACATATTTTCACCTAGATATTTTTTCAAATGAGCATAGTAACTGAAATCTTTTTTTGCTCCAGTGCATATTAAATACAATCATTTATTTCATACAAAATATGTCCTCTTTTTAGTAGTACTTCAGCAATATTTTAACATATTCAAGATGTAGCTTTCATAGGAGCCTACAGGATTTATCAAATCCTGTCGATTCATGAAAATACATATCTGGTAGGATGTACTGAATTGTATGCATCCTATAATTTCTACTGAATCCAGAGCAACGCCTTATACAATTATAATCATATAGTACCTTACAAAGGATCCTGTCCAAGATTTCAATCAGATAAGAAATACAATATGTAAACATGTATAAGTCTACACACAGTAGTTACCAATATACTCCAATGAAATTCATGCACTACAGGGAATGACATTAGTCAGAGTAAAATTATTTAGGACAGTGAAAATCTGTGATTATCATACTGCACTGTATTATATTATACTACACTAAACTGAACTATACTGTACTATCCCACATTAATGTAAACTATATTTTCAATATTTTAGTTTAGATGCTTGCTAGAGGGAGTTTGTCATAATAATGGTGTTAAGATCCGGAAAGTTCATTAAAGTTAAGAATCAAGAAAGTTTGTATAATGTGTAGAATCAAAGGTATGATATAAATATAAGTTATCAGTGACAATTCAGTTCAATGCCAGTCAGTTAGTAAACTAAGCAGTAAATTAGTGAGCACTGATTGATTGGCTGAGTCAGTTCAGTGTCAGAAAAATTATTCAGTGTTAGATGAGAGTAATCACATATATATACCATTATTCAGTTATTAGGTGATTATGTATTTGTTCAACAATCAAAGCTAAGTAAGTTAGGCATAAGTACCATTAGTCTTGGAACTTTTGCTGAAACATTGTATTTGAAGTTAGGACTACATGTGAACTTGATTGTAGTAAATATTTATTGAATAAATAAATTAATCAGTTATCATTGTGTGGACAGGACTTAGAACTATATTTACCAAATAATCCAAAAGACCTTGCTCCACAACAAGATAAATTAATGATGTATATTTAAAATAAAATACAAAACTTGAAACAGTGGTGCAACGAGTCCAACAACACAGTGACAAGTCACAGTTCACATACCAAGATATGAAACTGTTGCCTTATAGATCTACATATAATAATTTCAGCTTTATTTCCTCACTAATTGCATGGACATACTCATGTGCAAAATTGTTATCATTTTTATAAAAGGAAATTGTCAGAATATAAACCAAAAAGAGATGCAAAAATACATCAACACCATCAAGCCAATTAAATATAAAAAAAGCAGAAAAAATCATGTTATTTTCAACATATTCAAGTTATTTGCAAAATGATATTACAATTCCTATGGCAATGTATAAAATTCTAAAAGAACAGTCTTTTCTTTTAACAAGCATTTTTTTTATATCTTGTATTCTTTCTAGAATGACTGCAAGTTATAACACGAAACTGCAACTGTTCATTCTAAATAGTTTAAAGCTTGTAGCAGTATACATCTAATTGTATTTAATTTCATTGTTTTATTGGACTTTGAACCATTTTTAACTAACAATCCCACCACACAGGTTGTAAGTCACTCGGCAAATGTGCAGCTCACATTACTGTATTAAATTACTTAACGTATGGCTGCCTGCAAATATATATCATGAAGAATTTGTATCATTATGATCTTTTTTTTAACTATTTTACCTCATCTAGCCTAGTAAGTTCCTAATTTTTACATTTTAGTTACTTTTTTAATAATAAATAAAAAATACACATGAAAAACAAGAAATATAGTACTTACCCTGGTTTTCCTCTTTTTTGCTGTTGACGGTCAAAACTTAAGCCTACTTCTTTTTACTAATGATACCACCACACTAAATTTTTTTATTTAATTAAATACTGCACCTAAGAACACAGAACAATAACATGAAAAAATCAAACAATGTTCTATAATTATCATAATTTTCCTGGTTCTCTAGCTATGTGATAAGAGTCGTTAAAAATTCAGACAAATTTGTCAATGTGATTCCAGAGAGAATAAATTTGAAATTGAATGATGAAATAGACAATGCCCTGTACAGAAAAAAAACGTAATATAATACATCATTTTAATACTAAAACTTTGGCTTTCTATTGGTTATAAATAATATAGTATAAAACATTATAGAGAACAGTTGGCAAATTGTGAAATAGATTGTGACAGATGGACATGACAAGTGGGTCTGATTTTCGAGTTTGTAGCTCCTTAAACTAATAAGATTGAAGGCTATAAAAATTATGCTTTGCCTGAGTAATATCTGTATTATAATGAGTAATTTACATTAAATTCTGTACTTCTCGGAGGGTGGTAAATAGAGTAGAAAAGAGGGAAGGCCTACAGAACAAATGTCACAATTCTCGTACTAGAGGACATTGAGGATTTTAAATATTTCTATGTGAAACTAGGAAATTAAACTTAAACAGTATTATGTTTGGTTCATTAACTATGTTTTGATGCCAATTTTATTCACATACATTGATAATAAAGTAGATTAATTGAACTTTGAATGTAACTCTGTAAAAAAGTAGTGACATCCACACTTTGACCAACCCATAGCAAGAGGGTTAAGGTTTTAATTCATTGTACCTCTTTTTCTTCAATCAATTTAGTAAATGATCCAAACTTTGAGGGGTGGAAACCAGAGCATTTGACACAGTGAGGCTTTAACTGGCAGTCACTACTATTGTAGTCTTTGCCTACACAAAGGGCACAAGTTAAATGACCATGGAAAAAAGAATTTGAGTGTTCAAAACAAAGCAGTATTTGTGTGTTCAAGCCACTGGTAGTGAAAACAGAGAGGGTTAGAAATATATAGTATGACCATACATTTCAAATGCCCTGTCTTAACAATGGGAAGATGACAAGGTATAGTGAATGTCAAAATCAGAACCCTAATCAGCTCAGGTATTCCATTTTTGCAAGTGTAGATGCACCTCACTGCTCACAAATACAAAGTAGAACTCTCTAAGGAATAATTTCTCTAGATGAATTCAAAGTAGTATAAGAAGTAATTTCAATAGGTATATCCTCAATACATATGGACTTCAACAGGAGTTCACTATCATGTCCTATGTCATTTTGACAAACATTACCCCAAATCTTAGTTTCTTAACTGACTTTGGAGAGCTGGCAAGTCTCTCTAAGCCCTTTTGAATAAAAAGGGGGAAATCTTTGAAAGAGACATTTCTGATAGAAAATGTAATATCAGAAAGGGATTTACAGGAATAACAGGAGATGAAAATAGAGTGGTGATAGTCTTCCATCCTTAGTTGTTTACCAACGATTATTTTTTTACTTTTAGTATCATTACGAAAAAATATTCAATACACACTAAAATCATTCAACAAGTAATCCAAAAAAATGGAGAAATGTCAGGGTTTCATGCACACCATACCCAAATACTAGCACCACACATAATGTCCAACAATGGAATTCTGTTGACTCTAGCTCCATAGGATAAAATGACTGACCCTTGGAGGGGGGGGTGCACCCCAAGGCCACCCATCTCTACAGGAAATCAAGGCCAAAATGGTATATTGCTTTGTCCCAGATACCACTCAACTGCCAGGATCCTCCCTTCCAAGGGTTTTCTGTGCACTGCAAACACCCGAAATAAGATAAAATTTTATAAGCAGAACCTCACTACATCAAGAAGTAAGTTGTGTAGCTGTAACTTAGAGACCTTTCATATTTGAAAAAATTGTGGATTTTAAAAAGCAAATTGTTATGTATATAATATAATATGTGATTGCATTTTCGGAAGCATTATAACGAGGTTCAAGAAACTTTGAAATAAATTATTTTTTCAAAGGTGATTTTCTGTATTTACAAATATACTGTGGATTAAATCCCACATATATGAGAATTATTTAACAGTTTGTGATTTGTGAAATAGAAAAAAAAAAGGCATACAAATTAGTAAATTGAGAGGAGCCTAGATAATAAATGTAATGGGAATAAGGGGGAGCATTGTACCTCAGCATCATAATTTCCACTTGTTATCTAATACTTTATTTTATCCTCAATGAAATTTTTTGTTGTAACAGAATGCATAGTTTTTTTCATAATTTTGATTCAGCAATTTTATCTTTATATTAGATAGTATTTCTTTTTATTGAAGCACTTTAATTTTCAGGTTAATATGAAATTTATCACGTTTTATGGTTTTTGGAACACTTTTATGTTAATACTAGCAGAAATGCTGGCATACAGGTGGCTGTTCAGTCAGGATCTTGGTGAGCTGAAAGGTGTGCTTCTCTGTCACAAAATTGCTCCTGACTTCTTCTAACAGCATCTTGGAGAGCAATTTAATGTGCTTTTGTATTTCGGGTTTATTCCTGGCTTCTTCTCACTGGATCTTGCCCCATAACTTGGTGAGCAAGCATACCTCTTTCTTTCTGTAACTAATATAAGGACATTTCATTTTCTTTCTCAAAGTTTCAGACTTTTTCTGTGATAAGTCACTTTTCAATTTTTGGCTTCATGATTTTCAATGTTTTTGATCACTTTATACTCATACTGAAGTAAAAAAATACTTGTGTAAGTTACAAAGATTCCTGCAAATCTGTATGTAACCAACTCCGTACAAAGGACTTGCAAATCCTTCAGTCACAGAACAATTCAATTCATAACATATGCTTCTCTAGCAGAAAAAGTGACTTTTCTTCTGAAATATCTCAATGATTCTCCACCAGAAAGACTCACTTTTAAATTCTGCATTAACCTCACTTTACCACAATTTAGAAGTTTTATTTAAAAACTTCATTTCCTTGATATTAATAAATATATAAAATCAATATACATTATTCATAAGGAAAAAAGTACCATTTCTCCATTAAGGAAGTAATTTAGGAAAAATTGTTATAAAATAAGACCCTATTATTTCTTTAATTTTAGCTAAGATCTATTTTATATAACATTTTTCATTTTGGTGCAATATAAAACTGTTATTGACTTATTTCTTAAAAAAAAGTGGATACATGCACTAAATAAAAGTTGTTTTTACAAGAGACCCAACTGTAATGAAATTTTGTTTGGTACTTCCCCTTATATATATATAAAACTTTCATGCATCCTTCAAGCATCAACATTTCAAGATAGTTTTACTTGATAGACAATAACTTACTTAATTAAAGTGATCTTCTCACAAAGGCAATAATTATTTACATTTTTAGGATTATGAGCCTGCTGACCAAAACAGAAAAAAAAAGGTTTTTCCCTTAATTTTATTTTTATTTCCTCACCATGTTGATTTGAAGCCATCCCCTTTTATTATTATTGACAATGACCCTGCATGCACTTAATTGAACTTACAGTGTGAAGATGTCTTGCATTTAGCATCAATTCTATATCATGTGAACAAACATTCATCGTGGGGTTCTTTCACATCGAGGTGAAATTGAATACAAAATCTTTGATTAAATGATTTCTGTGAAAGACTCAGATAAGAAAATTGTTGATATCATGAGGAACACACGAGGACTTGGATTTATCAACATTATGGCTGAAAATAACAGCAGCAAGAAACCTAGATCTAGACACTGACACATCAACAGATCTTGATAATGAAGTGACAGTTCACGTAGCCCAAGCCTATGGATTTTCCTATCTAAGTGAGCAATATTACCGAACTATAATTTCATTGATATTATATACATATATACTTTTTCACACCTTTAATAACATTCAATGAGTAATTTTATTTGTCATGAAAATTTTTGATATTCTAATAATTGTCAGCAAATCTTTACCAAATTGAGAAATAATTACAAGTTGTTCAGAATCCATCCTAAACACCAATATGTATCTATCTTATTGTGTGAATTACTGACAGTAAACTGTGGTGTTCAATACTAAACATGGATATAAATATGCTATACAAGTATAGCTGCTATATGGTTTTAATAGCTGAATGTATGTATCCATTAAACTCAAAATTGTATTAACTTTTATTATATACTTGAGCAAACAGCCAAAGATCATATGTTCATTACCTTGTTGTCACAGATGCAGTAAACCTACCATATTGGATTTTCACATGATCAAGTTGACATTGGTACAAGATAGTTCAAACACTGACAAGTCCTCAGATACATTGACCATTTGTGAACAGATTTCAAGCTAGATTATGTGATTTACCCCAAGATTTGACACTGTATGTCTACAACACTAGAAGTGAGTATTTATAGATAAATGATAAATTTTTGTTCAATCTATGAATATTGTAAACATATTGATTCAAAATATTAGTAAGGTTTATTATAGTTTGTGTGAGCTTTTCAATATTTCTTATATTCAAAGTTCTTTCAGCAAGATTTTCTACTTCCCAATATATGCATCTGAAACACAAGTACTTGCTTTGGCAGAAAGAAGCATCTGACCTGAGGGACTGGCAGAGAAGTTGTCTGTTTGTCAGGTTTTTATGTACATATGGACTAGATTCTTTACAGTAGGTATCTATGACTTGTTGGAAAAAAATTTCAACAACAAACAGCACACAGTCCACTTTTTTTAAAATAATATATTAAAACAAGTCAAATGTATATACAAATGTTCTAACACTGTTGGTTGTCATGACTGTATCCAGAGCTTTAAATAATCCTCTCTTTTTCATCAAAGTTCACACAGGCTGGTTCAGTTACTTTACAACACAATTTGGTAAGATGAATCATTCTTCCCTGCTCTGTTGTTACAATAAAATCAGTGATAATCTAACTTTAGAAACTACCACTATATGCTCTTTATGGCTAAACTCATAATCACTCAGTCCAGATCTAGCTTTTCTATCTAACTAACTAAATCAAACTACAAGGCCTAGAACATTCTACACAATACGAGATATTATAACACAATAATACAAGTGCCAATTCACACCAATTGAAGTACACAATGTATGATTTGTACAGTTACCTAAACAAACCTGTTATAAACAATAGCTTGTAAAAAATAACTAAATTTAATATTTTGGACATGTATTTATAGTCTTACCAAGGCCTAGAACATTCCACACAATACAAGATATTACAATGCAATAATATTTAACTAAAACAATGAGAAAAACTTAGAAGATTCTAGTAACATGACACAATAATACAAGTACCAATTCACAATTGAACTACACAATGTATGATTTGTACAGTTACCTAAACAAACCTGCTATAAACTATTGCTTGTAAAAATAACTAAATTTAACATTTGTGCTATACTTAAACTATCTAAATCATAACACTCGCATTAAACTTAAACAGTAGTGTATATCTAACATGATATTCTGGTGTATCCATGGTTCAAAAACAACGATGCTGGTTTCCAAAGGTTTAAAGCCGACGTCACACATATTTATGATTCTATTATCAAGTACTACGACTTCCTTCTTGGACAGCAAGAAAGAACACAAACAAATCATCTCGAAACACAACCTGTTTGGCCATTAAAAGATGTCTGGTCTTTGAAAACAATGGAGGGTCAACCAAAGGAACAAGTAAGAAAATGTTATCAGGAGTTATACAAGTCTCTAACACAGTTACATGTATATACAGAATTGCCACTACAAGACCTGGAACCATCATATCACCACAAAAAATATCATTGGCTGTCAGGAATTATTACGCCATTTCCTTTTGCAAATTTCACAAATCGTTATGGGAACTACCTATGAAACATGATAGTCCTGTGGAAATTGCCAACAAATCCTGAAAAAGCAATATTCGATAAAAGATATTGAATTAGTGGACAGTTTTAAATGAGAACAATGCAAAATGTATATATGAGAGATTATTTCAAGTGTCCGGGGATGTCCAAAGCCAGACTCAGAAACATATACTTCAAATGAGGCCACCCAGAATGCCAGCATACAAGTTTCAGAATTTTTAGCAGAAAACGACGATGCAGATTTAGTTTTTGACCTCAGAAAGCAAAATTGGATCCAGTAGGATCCCAAATTTGTCAGTTTTGGTATGAATTAAGTCGATATCTTGGTAGCAACCATCTAAGAAAGAGATGGCATGGCAACACATTATATGCCAATGAGCATGCTTGTACCTCACTTGGTGAACAAAATCAAGATTAGTCTTCCTGAGGGAAACACAACTTCATCAGTTTCTTGAGTCCTTTGATTTTTACCCAAGTAATCAGTACACAAGAACCACAATGAGCAATACTGAATGATTTCAAGAGAAACAAAATGCAACAACAAATGCTGAGAGCACAGCATTCAGATGCTGACTATGCAGCCCATCAATTTAATATGATGAAAGCAATTACTGTGGATTCTTGAGAATTTGCCCTCTTTCAAAGCATATTTGATAAATGCACCATCCCAGTAGATGAGCCATGTAAATGTAAAATACTTTCTATAAAATCGTTATTGATAAAAAAAACTATAATTTTTATAGCCTTCAATTTTGTTTTGTTACAGAGCTATTGAATAGAAAATCAGACCCCTCCTGCCACACCCATCTGTCACAT
>NW_013668060.1:141689-142937 GCF_000517525.1 Limulus polyphemus | reverse complement strand
ATCTGTCACATCCTCTCTTTCACAATTCTTTGATAGTTCTCTCTTACGTTTTATTATATATTTCCTATAACCAATAGAAAGTCAAGGTTTTCATCCATAAATGATGTATTGTATAAGGTTGTATTCTGAACAGAATATCTTTAAGTTCACTCACAGTACAAGATTAGTTCCCATGGGAAAGTTAACAACTAACTTGGATGAATTTGTAATGGCTCCTGTGGCATAGTTAGAAAGCCAGAAAAATTTTGAGAGGTAAGTGAATTTGTCTAATTTTTTGCATGTTATTGGTCTATATTCTTTGGTTCATTACTTAATTAAATAAAAATTATTAAGTGCATTGCTATCTGTAGTATATAAAATTAGGGTTAACTCTCATCATAAACCCGAGTGCAAGAAAAAAAAGAAGATTGGGTAAGTACTTTATTTCTTGTTTTTCCAATTTGTTCTTTATTTATTATTATAAAAGTAACTAAAATCTAAAAATACATATCTTTTCAAGTTATCTAAAATTAATTATGTAAAATAAGTAATAATAATAATAATAATAATAATATAATTAAAATGGTTCATGAGGCACGCAAGAGAGCAGCTCGTGGGTAATGTAATTTGATAGCATAAGGTGAGCAGCACGTTCCCCGAGTGAGTTACAACTTAGAATGGCATGGATAGTAGTTAGACATGGTTCAAATGTCAATAAAACAATAAAATTAAATAATAAATAAATGTATACTGTTACGAACTTAGAGCTACTTTGGATAAACAAATTTAGTTTCATGTTACAATTTAGTCATTCTAGAAAGAAAAAAAAGGAGTAATTTAGGTTTAATTCGATTTTTTTGGGGGTTGTTACGAGATCGGATGAGTTGACTGATCCCATTTCGAGACAGAGTAAAGAAAATAGCATATAAACTATAAGTTTGTCTGAAAAAATCGTTTGAAATGCATTTAGGAGGTTTTGGGGATTACACAAAGAAAATTTGAGATTTTTGAGATGATGAAAAGTATTTTTAATTTTAACATGAAAATTACTTTGCACACGGACTATTCAAAACAAGTACTCAATATATTCATGGACAAATCTTTATTTTATTTTATTAAAAATAATTCACTAAAAAATATGATTTTTTGTATGCAAAAGATTTATAATATGAACTAAAAGACTGCCAAATTTTGTGAAGATGTACAGATTACAGCATGTAACAACATGCCCCAAAGTTCATCAAAAAGGTGTAAAGCAAGTGGGGGGCG
>NW_013668060.1:127040-140689 GCF_000517525.1 Limulus polyphemus | reverse complement strand
TTCGACTTTTTCTAAAAATCGTAACAACTAACCCCGGTCTCCCCTACTTCTCAATGAAGTATCAGACTTGAAATTTAAGAGGTCAAATGTGTGAGTAAAAATAAACTGCTTTGTATATATCCTACACAAACATAACAGAGGTATGGATGTTATTTACTCTCAATTAGTGTTTTTCCAAATCTTTTACTGTTACACAATATAATAACACATTGTAACTACACAACATTATGCAAAAAAAAAAAAAAATACATGTATATAACTATACAACATTATGCAAAAAAACAAAACAAATACATGTCCTTACCTTTATATTCTGGGGTGAATTTTTTTAACTTGTCAGGCAAACTCTCATAAAAGTCCAACTCCCTTGGAATTAGTGGCTTACATAAGGTATAATCATCAAGCCGAAGCATTGATGAGCTGCCACCTACCTAAAATATACAAAGTTAGAAAGGTGGTAAGTTTTGACCCTGATAATGTGAAACATAGTATGTATGTAGTATGCATATTTACCATGTATAAACATATAAAAATACTATAAGAATTTCCAGATGCTTGAAGATTTCTGGTCCACCAAGATAACTTTGTCTAAAAACAGTCTCACAGTCCCCCTCCCCCAGAGTTTAAGAAGAAATGTTTTAGAAAATATTACTATTTAAATAAAAATAAATGATGGAATTAGGTGAACATAATTAAGCTATATCAGTCAGAGCATCATATTCAAACTCCAAAGCAATAGTCTGTGCTCTGCAATGGTTACCATTTCACTTATCAAATAAAAACTGCAATCTTCTTTTCTCACTTACAAGTTTGTTGATGAACATCACTATTGTTTCCATCATCACCTGGTTCATTTCTACATTCTAATAAGATTCACAATACCACAGATTAGCATTTACAGACATCTAATTTTCAAAATTTCCTGGAGAAGCCTCCCTCAAACGATGACATTTCCCATGTTTGCAGGACATTGACTTGCCCCCCATCCTGAATAAATTCTGTGGATGACATAACTCAGTAATAACCAAACTCTATTTTCTATAAAAGGATGTAAACCACAAAGTAGACAAAATTAATTACACAATCCCACTCTAATTTCTAATTGCTGTTTTTTTAAAAGATTTTCCTGTCAAAATTAATCACATACTTTATACATTTTAATATACCATGTTATAATCCCCCCACATATTGTATGACTAAATTTTTAAAACACCCTGGGTAATATTAGCCAATACTATTATAATAGTAATAATCATACTTAACATAAAAGTCACCAATGAGAATACTGATATTTTTTGATTAGCTGATTTTAAATTTAGCCAAAGAGAAACAAGAAAAGATGAAAATCACTAGGTATGACTAATGTGAAGAACAAACATGCCTAGCATAACAAACAACTACCATGCTGAAGATATGAAAAGAAATTACTAAAGCATGTTGGGAAATTAACAGAATACTGTCTTAATGAAAAATAAAATTATTTGTAAGTTAAATTTTTTTATTTATATGGATTGATACATGAAAAGGTACATAATTGAAATCATTTATTTTTCAAACAAAAATAATAATTTTTTGTCAGTAAATAATAATCACAATGCTAAAATTTCTAGCATGTTCATGTAAATCTCTATGAAAAAAAATGTTAAAACTTTGTTATACTTGTATGAAACAAAAATACTCACTGTATATAGAAGTTAACATTTTCGTATACCAAAAATGTATTTCCAATAATATTTACCTCCTCTCTGACAACAGCTATTACTCGACTGTTGGGATTTCCTTCCTTTGCCCATCTAAGCATTAGTCTGATTTTTTCTCATTTGCTACAGTTTTATTCCCACTTAATTGCCCTTGGCAATATTTGTTCCATGCCACTCTCAACCTACATCAATGTGTCCTTTATCCTGGTACCATTTATAGCACCTCATTCAGATATTATTATTACTTTTTCAAGACTGACCAGATCCACAGTCTCTAACACCAGCTCTTAGTGGGGAGGAAAGGCAGGAGAGTGTGAGAGGAGGTATTATTGGAAATACATTTTTGATTTAAGAAAATGTTAACTTCCAAAACATACTTACCTCCTCTCACACCACAGTTAGAATCTTACATTATTAAGGTGGAGAGGCTGATGAGGGCATTATCCATACAGAATGCATCTGTCAATAAAATATTAGTATCCTAGTAGGGGAACTGCACTACATCCAGAACGGGTATGCTCTGCACCCTGAACCTAATTCATGCATTGTAGGTGGAATTTGATATGATTCATCATCACCATTCTCCACACTCCAACCAGATAGCCTAGATTCCACTGTACAAGGGTTGGAATTATTGGGTAATGATTCCTAAATACCATGATTGTGGCTAGGACATGTGGACTGCAATATATATACTTGTGGGTGGATCCCAACTTGTAGCTATAAAGTGATGCATTCTGAGCCACCGGAATCCCAGTGAGAATGTAAACAACAATGAAGCGGACAAACCTTCTCCCCAACCTCGGAATGATGGAATCCTGTATGCCATATTCAACCCGAGAAAACAAAACTCATCTGGTCTGGAATTATGAACACTCATTCTCACTCTCCAACTGTGTAGGCAAGGTAAATTCCACTCGCCCCCGGAATTATGTGGAGGACATGGAACAAACTGTACTCAACCAAGGACCCATGATGTGATCACTCTGCATTCAGAATTATGAGGAGACAGTGGACCCTCTTTCACGAACAATGTCCTGAACCAATATTGGTCAAAAAGAAGGGCCACACTCAACCCAACCAGATAGCCAAGCATCAAATCTGAACTGGTATTACGAGTAAGCTCCCACATAGGTTGGTGCCTCTCCTACCGACATCTAAGAAAAAAACATCCAGGGTCCTGAGTAGGAGGGCCCTCAACCTCACCATCTTCCTCTAGAGTGGAGGAATTTCACTCAAACACTCTGGAGGAATAACTTTTGTCCACCACCCTAGTGACTGGTGTGATGGTAAGGACTCCCTAGCTCCACTAGTAGAATCAGATTGGGGGGGGGGGGATGTGTGCTGTGGAGTCCTGAGGAACAATGCTCTGGAAATAGTGCAACAGGTGAACCAAGTGTTTCCTATTTTTAAAAGCAAACTGACCCCAATTTATTCAATCCAATGATAGGCAGGTACGAACAGGATCTCCTTATGCTTTACTCATGACAGACCATGAGTGATAGTCCAGTATAGTACATTAATACTACCTCTGCCTCTAGGTGCTCTTACGGAACACCTCATTTCTACAGAGCCTGTTGCAACCTATATGAAATATATTGTGCTAATGGTTGCTAGTGAGGGATTGGTTTGACAAAAGCATATTTGCCAGGGCAACACTCGCCACAGAGTAGGATTCTGTAAAAAGAGGTAAGGGCCCCAGGCAAGAAAAGAAGAAAAAATATTGGTAATGAAGATACTAACAGCTCCTTATAATCTAATGGGTGTGGTTAAGAATACTACATGGGATAGTTCAAATTCCTCAGAGGAAGATACTGCCAGATCCTGCAAATAATGTGAGATAAAAGTATTGGAAAATCTCTGGGTTGTATGTATATGGTCTTGGATTCTTCCAGAGTAAGTTTCTGTGACTTGTTGGTAATAAATTTGACAATAAATGGACATCACTTGTTTTAAAATAATATATCAAAAACAAGTCGAAACTATGTACAAAATTTCTTTAAACATCTTATCACAGTTGTATCTCAAACTAAATAATTCTCTTTTCTTTTCAAAAGTCCACTTAGGCTGATTCAATTACTTTAGAATCCAATTGACAAGATGAACAATATTTCTCTACTCTTATTACAATAGTATCAGTGAATAATTCACTTACACCATCTCGTGGGTTACCATAGTTGTATTCCGAACTTCAAATAATTGTCTTCTTTTCATCAAAGTCCATACAGATGGGTTCAATTACCTTAGAACATCCTTTGACCCCTTCTGGGGTCTGATAATAAACCCTGCCTTAGCTGCATCTGAAAGTATAATCTGTGTGTGACATTCTGCCAACTGACAAAATGGTGTCAGAAGTAACCAGTCCTCCATGGAATGGTGTGTGCACAGGCCTAGAGAATGGAGGTGATAAGAAAAAGCTTGTACAAATTGGCAGAAATTGTATGGTGCTGATACTAGTCGGAAGGGCAGAACCATGAACTTCAGCACCTGACCCATTTGCACAAAATGCAGATAATGGCTGGACGACTTCCAATGGGAATGTGCAGATAGGCATCGGCGACATCAAACTTGCTCATCCACAGTCCTGGTAAAAAATGGCAATGAAAAGTGAGGAATGACTCCATCATGAACCTTAAAAGATCTAGGAATTGATGTAGACAAAAGAGATTGATGACCAAACATCAATCTCCTGCCTTCTTGGGCACAACAAAAAGATGGGAGTAAAACCATAGAAAAACTGGGACAACTCTCTCCATTGCCCCCCTTGATCAACAAATCTCCGATAGCCCTGCTACAAAGTTACATAATCCAAGGATCTGCAGGAGGTGAAAATGCTACAAGTTGGGTGGATAATGATGGTCTGAGCCCCCACAGACCCCAAAGGCATATGGTAGCACTTTTACTACTTACGGAAATCTGACTGAGTGGAGAAACCTTGTGGATATGGACAAAATATATACTTGGTACCAAAGGAATTATGTCAGGAATCTGTACACTCGAATAGGGCCAGAACTATGATTCCCTGTAAGAGCTGAGAAAAGTCGAGAAACAATGAATAACAAGAATGAATACAGATGGGCGACATCAACCTTTGATTCCAAGGACTTTGGAATGCCCACAAAAATCAAAGGTTAGAGATAGAGGGCTTCACTAAACTCATGGAAGGCAGCAGCCAGTACAAATGCCCTCCAATAACATCTCTACTTCACAACATACCAGCCGGGGTAGATACTAGCAATGATTCCAACTCATTATCAAATGGATGGGGCAATTGTTGAGAGGCTTCCAACAAAAGTTGGAAGGATGAAAATATTTTAGCAATGTAGTTAGGGTCAGATGAATCCTAGAAAAGTGTGATCTATCAGGTTGAACACAGACTCTGTTCTAGAACCCCAAATTTCCAGGAGCAGGTTTATCTCTTGAGAGTCTAAACACACATCCACCTGGCAGTGGTAAGCTAAAGTATGTTGATCCAAGAAATGTGGTGGACAAGGCATAGCTGTCCCTTCACATAACTGAATAGTAAACTTCCCTGCATGAATTACAAGGGATGGAGGGAGAACTAAGTATTCACCCTCAGACCTTTCCACCATCAAGAAAAGCTCATACCAAAAATACCCAGGGAAAGACCTAAAAACATCACACAGTCGACTTACCAACTGAAGAATAGGAGCCGGAGGTTGCTGATCCCAATTTGGCCTCCTGAGAAGCCGACAGAATAAAGGAAGGTACTTGAAAAAGAAAGTCAAAATTCTCACCAGAATGTCCAGGATCACCCGCACGTGCAGCCTCAGAGCCCCTGAAGAAACACCACTGGATCGAGTATATGTCTCCATCTCACTACAAGTAAGGTCACGGACTTCTCTCAACTGAGAGTGACTCCCCACCAACTGTTGAGCAATGCTAGATATCAGAGGTGGGATAGGAGAAACCATATTTGCCTACGTGCCAGAAACAATATGGTCATAGTACATATAAACCCATTAGTGAACACTTTGCCGAAAAAAAATGATAGTATTATTTGAGTGAGGTGCTTCTATACAATACCATGATAAAGGCTCATTGACATAGGTGGAGAGTGTCATGAGACAAATATTGCCAAGAGCAATTAAGTGGGTAATAATAAAACTGGAGAAAAAAAATCAAACCAATACTTAGATGGTCAAAGGAAGGAAATCTTAGGAGTCAAGTAATAGTTGTAAGTGTGAGAGTAGGTAAGTATTTTTTTGGAATTCAATTTCCTAACCTTAATTAGCTTTAATACACTTTTTAACTACTGCCTAACACTTGTTTTGTTCAGGTTCTGATGTTTAATATTTAAGATTCGTGGTTCTCTGAATCTGTAGGTAAGCCAAATTAGAATTCTCTATAAAACTGGCTAATGTTTTTTTATAATTATTATTCATATATACTTTTTTCCCAACTTAGCTATCTAAATGACCTGAGGCTATAGGTGAAAATGTTTTGGTTTATATTAAAACACCTTACAATCCTGCTACATTGTTATAAATTAACATACACTCTAATTCTTTAATCATAAATATATTATTTTTACTTTATTATTACCATATTACTTTATTCCTGGTTAAGTTGTATTATCACAATTTGACAGATCACAATAACTGTGCAAGACATAATATTCTATATACAGCAAACTCTTAATAACTACTGAGCAACCTGCAAAAGGATGAGAAATGTTTTACTGCAGTTAATTTTTCTAAGTTTTATGACTTGGTTAATTACATGACTATTTGTATGGAACAACACCACTGTTAAGGCTCTGCCTAAAAATGACATACAGAAAATTAAGACAGGCCTAAAATGTTAGACCATTTTAACTGACTAGACTAACACTGTGATGAAGACATCATCCACAGACTGAGATTAGAGAAAGTCTAGCCATTTTAGTCAACTAGATTCAGACTGACTAAAATAAATTCCAAAAGGCTGACATTAACTTGACTAACACTATGACTAAAATTAAATGTGTAGACTGATATAACACTGCTTAACATTCAGACTGTAATGGCTATACCACTGTACACATTTAGATGGTAATAAAAACCACAAAATTACCTACATATATATATATATATATATATATAAGGCATTTCTAATAACTCTTCTGGTTATGCCATTTCTTCCATATATAATAAAAGTAATTTAGAACAGAATAAACATTTTGAAAATAGTAAAAAAGTCTCACTCACACTAACTACTAACAACAAAAAGGCACACAGATATATTTTTACCTCTAACATTAAATTAAACAAAAGATTGGCTGATTAAAACACTGTCCACATATTTTCTCTTTCACAAAATATTTACTCTTCTTCTTAGTTTTTATTTATTTATTTTTTTGACTGATAAAAGCCAACCTGATGTATAAATGGTTCTAATTGTACTGGTTGACATGTTCCTCCTGACTCTGCTGCCATTAGCCCAAGATCTGGCTCCCCGATTCTTTTTCTTCCTGAGCATTCAGAATTTTAAATTGATAACCAGATCAAAAGAAAAAGGTGAGTCAATCATTGTATAGGTTACCTGCGAGACAAAAATAGGCACAAATAATATATTCATCCTTTTAATTTTTTTGTACAAAATTCCCTTATACCTAAGATGAGTCAATCATTTTAAGCTTACCCATGAGACAAAAAGAAACTATTATATACTAGCTTCATACTTTTAGTGTTTCTATAGAATTTTCCCTAAAATTAGAATAAACATGAGTGGCTTAATACAGACAATGAAATGAGCAACATTATGATAAACTATCTGCCTACAAATCAGCTAGACATAAAGCAAACTAAATTCTGATTCATACTTTACTTCTTAACATGATCTCAACAGTCCACACAAAATCTCATTAAATTTGTTTTGCATAACAGGTTCTCACATAAGCATTCACAATATTTTTAACTTATTTTGCTATTTTAATAAATCATGCACCCTCCAGGTTCCTACTTATAAGTAAGATTTCATTCTTGTTTGCTTGACATTTACCCTTTTTTGTAGTGTATTCTAATTACCCTACTTATCCATTCAAGAATGGGTTTTAGGAATAAAATCAAGAAGATAACATTCCTTTTCTGTTAGTTAGATCTACTTTATCAAAACTTACCAAGTTTTATTAATGTTTTTTCAATTCTGATCACAACCTGTTGTGCTCTACAATTTAAATATACAGAATCAACTTTCCTAAAAAAAAAAAAAATCACAAAAACTTAAAAGTTCTAGAATGCACCTACATAAGAAGTAATTGTTTCATTATCATTAGTTCCCCGCTGCTCTTACTGAATATTTATAACCAAATTTTCTATATTTTATGATCTATGAAATGTTATAATTACATGCTATCTGTTATGAATTTTAATTATCATTTGCTATTTGTAGCATAACATAAGGAATTATTGTTATCAATAACAGATGTCAAATTCATAAAATAGCTTAGGAAACTAATTCCATATTCTGTTCTAACAATGAAAAAGATGATCTCATTGTCTGTTAACCCTCTCTACATACAATTGGTCATTCTAACCAACCATACTACATACTATAATTTTGTATGTATTAAATGTATCTTCATGAAATTTTGCAAACTTTTAGTATACATTATGAGTCTTTTGTGGCCAAAAGTTGTAATTTTTCTAAACTGAAAATGTATTTCTGACAGTAGTAGCATGATATGCTCACGTAACGCATGTGACTCCCTCTACACTCTTGTGCTGTTTGTTTGTAATTAAGCACAAAGCTACACAATGGGCTATCTGTGCGTTGCCCACCACAGGTATCAAAACCTAGATTCTAGCATTGTAAGTCCGCAGACATACCGCTGTGCCACAAGGGGGGGCTCTCCTGTACTGAACCTTCACTTCAAAGTTTGGCAGGCGTGAACACAGGAGAAGTGGGGAGGAATGGTGGGAAGTGTGAGAGGAGGTAAGTACCTATCAGAAATACATTTTCAGTATAGGAAAATTATAACTTCCGCTATAGTACTTACCTCCTCTCACAAGATTAGTTAGAATCCAACATCGAGAAGGAGGAGAGACGGATGCGAGAAAACAAAAAAGTACCCTTAAAAATGTGTGAAGGATACCCCAGACAATGAAAGATAGATCCAAAGATCAGAAGAGGTGGAACTACACCACATCTGAACTAGATATACTCATCCCCCATGTGTGGAATGTGTAAGAAATAAGGGCAGAAATGGATAGGTGTAGAGTGGCTAGAGTGTGGTGGATCATACTTGGTAACTCAACTACATTCAACACCTCCTTGCAGTGTACCAACATCTACACGAGGGTAGGATGGGGATCATACCATCTTCACCTCAAACCAAAGAATCAGGGATTATGACCTGCACCAATTTCTGGGTATGACACGAGGATCCTCGCTAATCTATCAATCTGGGAATCAACATCTGGTATTGAAAGGATGGACCTCCCATGGAATCAACTCATGTGAGGACTTATGTTGATTGGTTCACACTATTCCAAAACCTCTCAGGGTAGGATGAGGTTTCCCAGTTGAAGGGGTTTACTGCAATTTCAACAGCACCACTTCAGTGTTTATGTAAATTGTATCAGGAGGCCACGTCATCCAATAAGGAGACAGCTCATCTCCCATGTGTGTGAGTAAATGGTATCAGGAGGCCACATCATCCAGTATGGTGACGGCTCAACTCCTTTGGAGGCCATGTCATGCAGTAAGGTGACAGCTCAACTCTAGTGGTTGTGTAAATTGTATCAGTAGGCCACATCTACCAACAAGATGATGGCTCAACTCCTCTGAAGGCCACATCTCACCTACACCAGCAAAACACCACTGCCCTACTCTCAACTAAGTGGTTCTAGCCCTTTCTCTGTGGAACTCATTCAGGAAGGTGCCTCCATGGTCAACCAGCCCAGTGGCTTGGAAATGGAAAGTGGTAAGGGCTTCCATACTTCACTCGAGGAAAGGAGGGTGACAATGCGGTGGACAGTGCAATGGAACATCATCACCGAAAACAGTACAGTGGGTGACTATGAAACCTTATTTTGAAAAGTAGACCATTCCAAGTTGTTCACTTGAGGCATGGCAGGGATGAGCAGCAATCCCCTTCTGCTTTACCCGTGCAGTCCATGGGTGGTACGGTCTGGGATGGGCATTTTTTTGAAGCAAAATATTGTGAGGTTATTCACAATCAAGCAATCTTGTGGAACACCCCATCTAAAAGGTAAGCATGCAAAGTCATGGAAAATAAAGCGCACGTCAACATGGCTGTACAGTGCGGACTTAGAGTTAAAGAATACTTGGTCAGGCACCACTTGCCACACAGCAGGACCTATGTGATAAAAAGAGGCTCCTGAAAGAAAGAAAGTAGGAATAAAACTTACCAGTTAAAGTTGCACAGAAATTTGAAGAATGGCCATAGGTGGAAGATGAAAATTAAATGAAGAAGAAACCACGATATGGTGTAAATAATGGGAGACAAATGTATTAGGTGTAGTTCACATGGCCAACTGTAGGATTTCCTCCAATGACAGATGAGAATGAGAGGCAATGGAAAAAGTGAGGTGTTGGATCTGATCGGAGGAAACCTGGAACAAGGTACAGGAGGAAGAAGGTAAGGAAGAGTAGCCAAACAAATCAAAAGGTGGACCCAATTAGTAAGGGTAGAAGATGAAGAATCACAAAGGGAGTAGGATTAGGGTAAGATTAACATTAGAATTGGGAGCCACACTCCAAATAGGTAATAATGAACCTAACAACTGCTAATCTAAAGGTGGATATAGTCTGCATGATGGTAACAAAGGACAAACTGATAAGAAGTCCTCAGGGGTGTGGCACACTGATCCCCTCACTTAATTGCGAGACAAATTGATTTTCATGTACCCGAATATTAGGGAAGGGAGAAAAAACCAAAAATGGTTGGGAAGCTTGTTCATGTAACAAGGGGGAATAAGAGGTAGGGGAAAGTGACAAAACATCACAACCCTGAGACACAAAATCCATAAAAACTAAATTACACCTTGATGATTCTTCAGGCTGTAAATGGGAAGAACAGCAAACTCAGGAGGCAAGAAAAGATGATAAAAGTCCTCGACATTCTGAACAAGATCAGCCAACTCGGGAGAAGCCTGGACAATGTCAGGGGACAAAGGTTGACCCATGTAGCTCTCAATCTACCGACATATAAAAGCAGAAAGATCCACCATCAGGTCACCTGCACCTGGTCCTGAGAAAAATCACTGGTCATTGGTGTGACCCCCCAAAGTGCTAAGGTGAACTTCAGAATTCACAGCACAAGAAAAGGTTCATAAAAGTCGATTGCAGAAATAGAACGACAAGAAGGAACTAGTATAAAATCAAATAGAGTCAAAAGGAACCACTTCTCGTGAAAAAAAAAAAAATATTTTGTCTGTCTGTCACACTGGAAGCACTAGGCACACAAAACAGTACGTCTTAACTCAAATGCTGCCAAACGAGAAGGGAAGGCTCTGTAGAGGAGTGTAAAGGGAGTCACATGTGTCATGTGAGCATATCATGTTACTGTTGGTTAAGAGATGATGCATGATGATTTATACGAGAGGCATGTTGGAATATAGTAATTTCAATGGAGCAGGGGACCAGAAGGCTTGTTGCATGCATAAAGAAAAAGTTTGCATATAGAGGGGTAAAGTACCATATCGGAAAATCTGATTATTTCATAAAGTATTTTTACTAAAGATTCTGTCAATGAATACCTTTTTTTCACCTTACAGTTTTCAAATTTCATTTGTATAACATCTGGAACCTCCTAAATGAATATCAAGTGTTTTTTTCAAAAAATTTCATATTTTATGTGTTATTTTCTCTACTCAAACAATATACGAGTTTGGTACATTTGACTGACCTTGTATCCACCACCATAAAAAAAAAATCTAAAATGACTGCAGGTTGTAACAGAAAATTACAATTATTTATCCTAAACATCATCAGGCTCATTACAGTTTACATCCATTTTTATTTAATTTCATTGTCTTCTGCTCTTTGAACCATATCTAATTACTAAACCCACATAACAAGCTAGAAATCACCCAGCAAACACTTAGCTCAACTACACTATTGAATTACTTGGTGCACGAGCTTCTCCAATGCATCCCTTACAGAGTAATTTTTATGTTTTCTTATATTACCTAATAAGTCTCTAATTCTTAACATTTTAAATCAGAACTTTTGATTTAAACACTTAATATACTGTACAAACAAGAGTTTAAAAACTTGCTTCAAAGCTAAAATGCAATTGAACTTAGTTTTCTTATTAAAGAATAGGGATAAAGATATTCATGTCTTTTTCTTGAAAATCTTTTGTTATTTTTCCAAATATGTTGTGCTTTCTAGCTGTACTGTTATCTGGATTTGTGTATTCCAAACCACTAATGTTCATATAAACCTCAATCAGTGTTTTTCCCCATCCATTCTCATTTCAAGGAAAAACCCGTCATGAGATTTCAATTATTTTTTTACAATTATCCTGTAACAAATATTTTCTTCAACACTAAGAATAATCAAATCATTAATACCAAAACAAAGTATATATTAGAACTTTCACAAGCTGAAAAGAATTAAACTCACAATTCAAGAATACAAGGCCCAAACTTTTAGTAAGGACACAAATGAATTCCAAACTTCAGATTAAACAATATAAAATCAGCACAAGAAGCTAGGAAAAAGAAAAGAGCCATTAATATAAAAACGTCATAAATCATCACAAACTTTACTTCATAATAAAACACAAGCTCTCTGATTACCTATCACTCACAACATCTATAAGCTTAACACAGTTTCAAGCAATACCATCTAAAACTTTAAAGGCAATGTATAATGAGTTTGGAATGGGGTTTTTGTTTAGCTCCTCTTAAGTTTAGATACCTAGTCTTCTCCTATCATTATAGCCATAATTTCTGGACAATCTGAAGATTTGGAATCTAAGCCTAACTCCTGTTACTTTGGCCTTACTCTTAACTAGCACCTCATTTGGTACTCTCATATTCATTGGCTGGAAACCAACTATTGGAAACATCTAGATCTCATGCATGCAATTTCCAGCACAACATGGGGTGCTTATCATCTTACAGTTCTTTTCTTTTATTTCAACTTTATCTGATCCAAGCTAGACTTTACCTGTGTATTATACTCTAGTCTTCTCTTCTCTCATACTTAATCTGGGCCTCCAAAATTCAGCCTTGCATATTTGCTTGGGGTCTATTAAATTCTCCCCAATTTCTGCCTTGTAAATTATGCCTAAGGAGCATCCTCTTACTTTTTGCCAGGACTTTCTCCTTGGGATGTTTGGTTTTTCTTTAATGAACACTTTTCCTAATGACCTTTCCTATTCAAAGTACAACAGGTTGGGGGTCAAGGACCAACTTCAACAGCTTTCATGAGAGGAGTTGTTAACTTCTACTCACATAGATTCAACATGTGAAATAAAATTAGTTTTGATAAAAACAATTCTCTCATCAAGGTCCAGGGTGGCAGACCACTGCTCAATTAACCTCTGTAAGCATTTTCCAAGAGACAGCCAGCATGTGCACACATGCTCCAGAATAGTTTCAGTCTCTACATCACATAGATTCTGGAATTATCAAACTTCTTCTTTCCTATTTGCACTTTTGTCCAAAGAGTAATAATTGTCAATACGAATTTCATCAAACTATTATTGCAATTTCTTTGCTGCTTTTTCTGCTGCCAAATGAAGGAGGTGACATGGACATCCCCTAATCATCATTTCAAGGTTAATTTTCAGAAGATAACCCACAACTTCTTTTTTGTCCTTATCACATTTGTGTTGCCAACAGCTAATGATACACAATTTTCCCACTTTAAGGTCTTTGAGGTTAGTTCTTCTTGAAGGAGTCCTGCAGTATTCTCACCAGTTGATTTTTCAATTAAATTGGGATTAGAAAGTAATACCTTTTCCTTGTT
>NW_013668060.1:109255-126753 GCF_000517525.1 Limulus polyphemus | reverse complement strand
TTGAAGTAGGGGTACAGTTTACTGTCAAAGTCATTACTGCCAACAGTGGACAAGTTGAAGGTCCTAGTTTTAATGTTACAATTCGCTCAGTTGAACTGCTGGCCGTTTCTCCAATTATTGCAGAGATTTTGGTTACTGCATTACCGATCGGTCACAACTGGAAATCACTGAGTGCCGATTAGGTAAAGTTGATGATGTAATTAAGTAGTATTATGGACAGTTTAACCTTAAAATTTGTAACTACAGAGAATTTACTTTGAAGCTTCATTAAATTTGAAATGGTTGAAGTTATCAATAAATGTATCATACAAGAAAAAATAAATAAAAGTGGGGACTGACCTTGTGGCTAGTATGTGATCTATACATAATGTTATGCGACCGTTGTAAGAGACAAACAAATTGTTGAGGTTCATTGCCTAAATTCATCATTCACTTCACCATAAGTTTGAAGACTTTTGCTATCACTCTACACAAAGTTTAAATAAAGTGATAGCATTTGAAAGTTTTTGTTTGTAAGGAAAGGAACCTTTAAATCATTTGTGGAAAGACTATTTTTAATTAGCCTTATAAAAAATGCTCCTAACTGTATCTTTATTGCATATTTAAGGATCAACTTTTCAACCTTAAAAAAAAAAAAGAGGAATGACAACTTTAAATACATTATGATGAACAAGACCTACATAGTGCTGGTTGAATTATGTAAAATTTATCACCTCCCAGCTCAACACACGTTTTCGTCGAATGTTTTTTAAATCTCAGCACTTACGCTGTGTCACCTTTGACATTTGTCAAAAATCACAAAATATTAGCTCTGATTGTCGATAAAGACGTATACACTCCTGTTACTTACAGATGTAATGAGCATTTGGTTATGACAATTGCCCACCTTTGTGATTCTTGTTTTTCAACCATTTGCTTTCAACTCCAAAAAAATATCTCATTTTTCTCATTCGGAAGCAATCCAACTAATCAGCAATAATGTTTATCAAGCCACAACTAACTTTAAGGTAACTTCTTGGAACTACAGAACAGGACTATCATACAATGAAATGGAATGTTCCATAGCTATCCAATAGGTTAGTTATTTTGTAAATATTTTTATATACCTTTTAACCACATTCAACTTATAGTGATATCTCAGATAGTGTCATGCACAATTCAAAAAGTTGACAAAACCTCTATTAGAAAGTAATGGGACATTCTAAATAGTTGTGAATAAAGTGATCTGGATGGTGCTATCGGCAATTGGTTTTCCATGATTGGGAAATTTTATAAATTCTACCAATTCCGATTGCTGCCCAATTATGCAATAATCAGCCCACTTTCAATAGCTTAACAGATTCAGTAAAACACTGGTTTAGGTTCTAGAGCATTCGTATATCTTTTAGAAATTTCCAAATCCAGAAACATTTTGGTAAAAATTTTGAAGCATGATCTGAAACTACCAATGGAAGATTACGTTATGCTCGAATCAATTATTTTCTGATTTGGAATCAGGTTTTACAAAAAACGAGTCCAGTTTATTAATTCCAGACACCTTCGAACAATTTTACTGGTGTTTAGTAATTTTGACATTTTTTTATGTTATTTTCACCTCCATGAGCAATGAAGAAATCACAAACACAAATTATACATCTTGCATAATTCATACCCTTTGAGGATGATATAATTTCATTGAACTTTTTTTAATCCTCATGCCTAAACTTCTAATTGCTATAACCTTTTCTTTTCTTTGTTGGAGTCATTGGGAGTGAAGCAGAACCACATTTTCTACAATTTTCCTCTGAAAAATTTATCAGCACACCCTAAACACTTACTACTTACACACTTTTTTAATATACTATTTCAAGCATTTGTAATATTGAGATGCAAAGCAGAGAGCAGTGAATTATTTCTGGAAAATTACTAGCAGAGAAAAAGGTTGGTAAAAAAATTCCAGAATTTCACATAAAATAACACAACAATTTGTACAGGTGTAAACTGAAAAAAAAAAAAAATTAAATTAAGAGTTGGCAGGTCTGCAAAAGTAGGAGCAAAATGCTATACACGTGTCAGCAAAAAACTCCACAATAACATATCTGGTCACATTTTCTCCTTTCTATCTACTCTGTTGTATATTCAAGTAAAATTGGTTATTTCTAGAGCAATAGGATAAGTCTGTTGTATAACACGAGATCCAACAATGTCTATCAACTTACAGAGTAACACTGAGTTTCACTGAATGGTTGGTTTCTGTGAACAAAATTAAAAGACAATGTAAAATATAAAAAGTACAATATATTACAATGTCACACAAATACAGAGTATGTACTTTCTTTGGACAATGGACTTCACTTTTACTGGAATGGAACAACTCTCACAAATTGATCAGGCTACGTACATTTACCAGACTGTCTACATTCAATGTTTCTATCACCACAGGTAATATCAGATTTATCCAGAGGGATTAGTGCTACTCATGTGACTGGTCATTCTCATTCAAAAATAAGGAAGGCCATAACCCCAAGATACCATCTGATCTAATATGAAGGATACTGCTGTTACCATTCTTATACAATGTGTAGTGTTACAGCCACCTCCTCCATGAACAAAGAACATAATAGAATGCAAAGGAACAAAGGCAGCTAGAACAAAATCAACTTAATGGCTTTCTTAACCATGTTATATGAAAACTGCACATACTCAGATATCAGACTAATTGATAAATTCAGAGTATTATATTAATGTTTATATACCACACATATGGGTTTAAAACCACCTTACATGAAGTTGGAGTAGTGCCTTCTCTGAAATGTAAAAGTTGTGGTTCCTTCCCAGAATCTATAAGTCATTATTTTTTATTTTGGTGCTTGTTCTATTCCTTGTATTTTATATCTTAGAACTCCATAAATTTTTATTCAACTGAGTGTTGAAAATCCTTCTATTGTTGAAACCATTTATAGAACAAAAAGTTTTTATAGTTTTATGATAATGGTAAAAGCCAGTACTCTTCATTACAATTTCAGCTTAATCCATTTATAGTTTTTACATTTTAGAAGGTATTACTATTTTTATTTAGGTTAATTAAGAATTATTTTTTTAAGTAGTCTTCACAGACTTTGGTTTGCATTCTTTAAAATCCAGTGATGTAATAAGAAAAATATTTTGGATTCCCAAACTATATAAAAAACCATATAAATACAGTTTCAACTAAGGATTTGTCTATCTATTCTAGTTGGTAATGGTCTGAAATGCATTTAAACAAATATTTTAACATTATCAAATAAAGAACCAGTACTAATTTCATCATTACTACCATTACTTGAGTGTAAAAGCATTAAGGGCTTTGAAGCTAAAACAATAGAGGCTTTTGATTTAGTAATCTTTATACAATTCCTCCTATTCAGGGGTAGAGATCAACTTTTTTTGGTCACTTACCCAAAAAACTAGTATAATATATTTGTTAGACCATACAGATTTTCAGTTGTTCTTACTCTTTCAGAGTGCTGTCAATTTCATGCAATTGTACTGTTAATTGAAAGAATGATAATTAATAATAATACCGATTGTTATAACAAATTTAAAATTTGAATTACAGTGACATGTAACTGTACCTAAAACAAACACTAATATGCTTCTAATTTATAATTTTGAATTCATTGTGAATAAACATTTATCTTGAAAATATCCCTGTAAAATGTCTAGTCCAAATGTTCCCTGTAGTTTAATTTTTAGTTAGTTCCTGATGATCAAAGCCTGGATCATCCTTAGAGTCACTATATGTAACAGATGAAATAACATCTGGGCCTGCAACAGACTTGTTCCATGACACTCCAGGTATACATTTCCACATAATGATGACTAGTGTAATATATAAAATTGATGAACATTAAATCTAGGCCTACAATTTAATTTTAAATATGAAAGTTAAAACCTGTCCAGCCTAGATCTAAACCATATAAATTAAACTAAAGCATACAAAGAGCAGTGGAAACATGTGGTAGCATGCACACAAGTTTACACAATGATACGGTGATTTCACCTATATCGAGACATTATTTGATTAGGGCTAAACCGGTCAAGACATGAACTGTGAGAGCTACTGTGCTGTTTATTATTAGAGGATGGGGATTATAATAACTCTTGCAACTATTCTATGTATATTAATGTAGATTCAGTCACAAATACTGACACCTGAGCACAGATCCTGTGTATATAATAAACACATGTCAAATACCCAAACCAACACTAAATATGTGCATTCTGAAGGCTTTTATGTTTATTGGGTTTGAGAGTAGTAGCTGTATATTGCATTATTTGCTTAGAGAGTATAAAGACAAATATAAACAAATAAACAACCAGCACCAGTTAGTATAATACTTATATGTAGATCTCATTGTTCAGCATTTGTAGGATTTTTGAATTTAGCAAGTGGTCAAAAAAATTTAGCTGTCCATTGGATGACCAAATGACTTTTGCTTGTCCTTAGTGTTTTCAACTCACCTCAGGCAAATGAAGAAGCATTAATTTCTACCCATGCTTATTGATAAAATTACTCTTTCAACTACAATTCTGGTAAATTATTGCTTTATGTAAGTAAAAACAAATGTTTATAGAGAGAGAATGCCAAGAGAAACATTTGTTGTTTCTCCTCTCACCAGTTTCATATCAGCCACTGTTGTAAGTTAAAAAGAGAACAAGTTAAACTAGAATTGAAAATAACCCCTCAGTGTAAAACTAGAAAAACTATAAATCTCAAAGTCAAACATTTAAAATCCAAAAGAAAATCTCTATCTAAAATCTTCAAGCCTGTGAAAATTTCAATCAGTAAAAAAACCTTTAACAGGGGAGAACCCAGCTTTCAATACAAAATCCAATAACAAGGCCAGGTTACTCACACCACTCTCATCATGCACAATCTAAAGTAATGTGCATTTGAGCATAGGGGGTGTGAAACCCCAGGCCATTTACCAATTCACAACAGAAAAAGACAGTTGTCTATAACAAGATATCACAGTGAATTAATAATTATTTTATATGTAGGAGAACATGTCTAATGATAAATTAGCGAATCCATGTCCCATGTACAGCTAGAGTAAGAAGAAAACATATTGTTTACTTGAGCAACTTTCCACATCCAAACTGAACCGAGAAAAAATAAACACTAAAAAAATTTACATATTAGCTAAAGAGCAACAACTCCTCCAGCACCAATATCTTGTTTCATTTTTTGGTCCTGCCAATATCCAAGGTTGTTAACTTTATGGTGGATTATGTCTCATTCTGACAGCATTTTTACAAGTTAATTCCTTCATCCTTGTTGTAATAATTAGTATGATGGTTGTGAATTGATGGCCATGTGACAAACCTTGCATACACCTATTTTCCTCTTTAGTTCTTCACTATGCAGTTCTGATGATGTATACCTTTTCCTTGTCACACATGCTTGGTCTAGGTTGGTAGTGTCTTACATCTTCTAGACAGAGCTCAGTAATAAGAACTATTTCTTACCAGTACAATTTTAGCTTTGTTTTCTTGTGTATAACACCCAATTTTACATGCCTTTGTATGTTACTATGGATATTGCTGTTGACCATCATCCATCCTCCTTAAATTGTATTACAGTTCACTAAGCTGATAATGTTCCTTCTTCATGTATACTTTTTTCATGTGTATATTTTTCATTGTTCTTAAGGTTAGTAAAATTGTTTTACATCTTCATTCATTCATATCATGTTTTTCCTCTTTATATGTCCTTCTGGATTATGTGGTGCCTTCTTATTTCCCCACCTATCTCACTCTCTGACTATCCTGATCATTTTTGAATCCTTTCACATTTCATAAAACCTCAAGTTGCTCTTGGGTAAGCATTTATTCATTAAGTAACTGAAAGTTGCTCTTTATAAACAGTGTAGAGTAGAAATACTAGTGTAAATAGTTTTGCAACATTGTGGTAAAGATGTAAAGTTTTTATGGGAAGTTGCTTCATTTTAAAGCACAACACAGACTCTAAATGACATGTGAAAAGATAAAAATATTTTGGGAATGCCATTAATTAGTCATCAGCTTATCTAGAATAGAAGGAGACAACTGCCAAGATTACAGATAGGTTCTACTCATTAGAATTGTTGAAGATGTGAAAAACTCATAAACATTACAAGACAACTTAAAGTATTGTAATCTAATTGAAGCTTTTTCTAAATTACTTTCAACTGTCCTTACTTATTCTTACACATTTAACATTGTGCTCATTACGTATCAACTTAAAGAACAAGTACAACTGTTCATAACAAATAGTGCTATTTAAATTCATTAACAGCAATTTGGAATAAAGGTAATAGGTAAAGAGAAACCTTAGGTGAATAAAGAACTGATGAAGAAAAATATAAGAAAGAAGACTGGAGAAATGCCAATGAAATATGTTGCTGAAGCAACTACTAACCCTGATGATTCCCAAGAAATTGACATCAAGGAGAGTGAAGCAGCAGCAATGGAAGTGGTCCAAATAAACATGGACACTACTATCTCAGATGCTGAAATGATAAGGTTTGGTGAACAAGCAAAATATTATGATATCCAAAAAAAAGGAACAATGTTCTAATACAAGACTCATAATTACCAAACATAATTAAAGAACTAGATAACTGATGAAAGGGATGTTTCAGATAGTGCTACCAGATGAACTTGGAATAACCAACTATTTGCTAAAGTGTGGTTTGTACATCACAAATGGCATATACAATACAGGTCCAATACTTGAGCACGTAAGTATTCACAGACAGATAGGTTTAAATGATTGTGGTATTCTGGCAGCTGCTGTGGCTACTTCACTTTGTTATTGCATTCCACTTCTCAACTGTATTTGGGACCAATCCAAAATGTGTATATATGAAGACAGGCATACTTTGCAAAAGGCAAGATGTAATCATTTTCTCACAATAATGCTAAATAAGGTACAACACCAAAATGCAAGTAATAAAATGTGAAAGTGCACTGTATATGCAAACAGCTATATTCTGTAGGTGAAAATCCACGGTGCAAAGAGTGAAATCATTCAACATGTGAAAATATATATCTGTTATGTTACTGAAATGTTTAATAACTTTATTATCCAGTTAGTATAATCAAAATGTTATGTTACTGAGACCAGGACTCAAACGTTTTTCTCTATCAACTCATCCTGCATTTTTAAATTGTTTGCAATACTAAAAATTACAATATTGTAAGTACTGTGTAAAAGCAGGACACGTAATTCAGCAAAGTACGAAGAAATTGACTAGAACAAAGAATGTGTACAACAAAGAACAAAATTTCTATTTTTCTTAACTTAATGCAAATATTTTGTAAATAACTATTAAACCTTGAACACTTCAGTTTGATCTATTTAAGTTAACAATTTTTCCTCATTTACTTTCTTAGTTTAGTTCTTACTTTAATGCAACTGTAATGCTTATAAAATTTTGAGGATTTAAGTCTCAACTACATATAACTTAATTTTACACCATATACTCAGGTTCATTTTCATTATATGAAGACTTTCTACTATTTGCTTGGTACATTCCCCTAGACACATGTGTGGCTTTTCGTGTATCTTGTTCCTTTGCCACTGTTTAACCTTTTCACAATGCTTTTGTTGGATTATAATATTATGGTGTCAGCCAATCTATCTTAATTCTTATTAGCATGGACAAAATTCCTTGATTAGCCCCTTTTCATAATGTGCTCTGGATGGAGAAAGTGTCAACATAATGTTTACTAGGGCCAAATATGTCTCAAATGCTCAGCATCCTCATTAATCAAGGTGTTTCATATGCATCTACAATAGATCTGTTGAAATTTCTAGCGATGTACATTTTCAAGTCCAACTACTCTTCCAAGACATATTCGTTATCTACTGATAAGAGTAATAGTCTTGATAATTTCTCAATTTTTTCACACCTGTAGCATCAGAACTCTTTAGAACAATTACCCTTACTTGACCAAAGGTGAAAATCAAATACTGAGACTACAAAACCTAATATGCCTGGAAAAAAAAAGAAAATCAAATATGTTGAACAAGAAGTATGATTCTTTTACAAAGTGTTTTACAAATCTCTCTTCCAAGTAAAATTGAGCTGATGACAAAAGCTTATCAATGCCAACATTTATTTGCTCTGTCGCAATATGATGCCTTTTCTGTCTGAGCATAATTATTCCCACTCATTTAGATTCACCATTTTAAGCTTCACTTAGAAACTTTCTCAATATTGTGCTTCATCTTCTTTTTATGTTTACAAACTTTTCCTTCAGTTCGTTCATCCTCTTTCCTACTTCAGCAATCACTTTTCTTCTGTTGAAAATGAATTGAAACATCAGACAGCAAAATTGTCCAGTCTATCATGAAGTGTAAAAAGGTTAAAACTTATCTGTTCTCAACATTCCTTGTACTGAACATGTAGGAGTGTTAACTTACAGTTGTTAAGAAGAGCTTTCAGTGCTCAGTTATGGCTTGCTACCCAGAATATTTGTTGAACACCACCATAGTGCTTTAATTTTTGATTCTATGCATCTGCAATTTCATAAAGTTATCTTTTTGTTTTAGGAAATAATAATATAACTTGGAAACACCTTTAAGACATTCTTAACTTCATCTAGATACCCACAACCTTTCATATCTCATAAACAACTAGCTCCAAATTGTGTGAAATGCAATGAAGTACTGCAATATAATTGTCACATTCCTTATTTTCTTCATTTACTGTGTTGACAAGTAAATTCAAAGCACCTGATATTTTCCCAAGATTCACAGCTGTCCCATCTGTATTCATTCCGACAAGCTTTACACTAAGGCTTTCTGGTGTGATTCCCACAGATTTAAGCCACTTCAAAATTCCCTCTTTCACTCCAGCTGCATTTCCATGATCAAATGCTACTATATCAGCTAATTTGGGTTTGCAGTTCACCATTTTGCTGTACACAGCATACATAAACAAACTCATGTTCTACCATTCGTTTGTCAGTTGATCCATCCATGAGGATACTAATATATCTGGTCATGCTTAAATCTTCTGTTGTTTCATCTTTCAAAACCCCATTAGTGCTAATACAAAAAATCTTTACATGCCTTGTGATTCAAATAGTTTTTCCTACTTCACTGTTTCCGTTTTGTAGAGTTAGAAATTGTGGAAACTTCCTGAACGAATAATTTGCTGTTGCTTTTTCTGTAAGCTGTGTTAAACAATTTATTACATATACAGCAAGTTTTTATTTCATCCACACTCTTTACACGTTTTGCAAGCTGTGTTTCATTGGGTTAGTCTAAACCATTTCTGCTTTCAATACATCATGTATTTGTCACACTTATTGTAGTATTTCAAAGTTTCTTTTCGGTATTTTGCAACAATGTCTTTAACTAGGAACAAGTCTACATCTGAAAGTTCTGAAAATTGTTGACAAACTTATCAGAACAACTCATCATTTTCAACTTTTCCCAGTGGAAATTTTTCTAACCAGCTCTCTTTGGACTAATTTCTTTCTTTTATTCTTATGATACATTTTAAGGCTAAGTTTTAATTTTTTTCCCCCCTACTTTGGCCATTTAACTGTCTTTTTTTTTCTACTTACTGTTACCATCACCCTGTAAAAATTTTCAGTTGTCTGACATTTTTACAGCAGGCAACATGATGCTTTAATCCTTTATCTAGTTACATCTAAAAATGCTTCATTTACTGTCTTACATTCAGTTTACACAAATTTTATTGCTGCATACAGTATTGCCAAAAAAAAGGAAGCACACTTGCCTACAGCAACAACTCACTCATGAGTTAAGTTTTGAAACAATAATACATAATCATCAAGCTATTTTTTCTCACAATTTAACATTTTTTTACACTTGCAGTCTACCACATTTACTTGAGCACATGTTCTTACATTGAATTTTTATACTTCCTCTGGAAAAATGCACTCATCCTGTCTGACAACCAACTAATAATTTTAACTTATCCTGCATCCAAAATCGATTATAAAAAAGGAGCAGACAAGTGGAATTTGAGGTCTGCATTATGTATAATTTTTTCTTTTTCAGTAAGATTTATATACAACATGATTCTGAAATGTTTATTAACTCAAATATAACTATCATCATAAGAACTGTAAAGTTCCAGAACACTTAGAGGGTGGCTTTAAGGGGTGAGATAGAGGTCACTGTAACAACAAATATTTATGTGTAAGGTGTTTGTTTAAATAACAGCATTCTTTAAAATTCCAGGAATGGGTTTCAAAAAAAAAAGATACTGCAATCAGCACAGCAAATGAGGATTTCATTCACTTTGATCATGTAGCAAAGTTACTTTCAAGCCAATGTGATTCGATGATGCCCATGCAAACTTTATTTTTGCATTTTATTTTTAGTTACTTTTAAATAAAGAATACACATGAAAAACAAGAAATAAAGTCCTTGCCTAGGCCTTTTTTTTGCTGTCAACTGTCAATGATACTTAACCCTACTTTTTTTTTTTTATACTAATGGTAGTACTGCACTAAATAATTTTTTTATTTGATAAAATACTGCACCAAGGAACACAGAATAATAGCATGCAAAAAGCAGACAATGTCCCATAACTATCACAATTTTTCTGGCTTTCTAACTATGCGACAATAGCTATTACAAATTCATCTAAGCTAGTCAGATGTGTTTCCAGAGGGAATCAAGCTTAGACTGAAAGTGATATTGACAATTAACTGTAGGGAAAACAACGAAATATAACATGTCATTTGAAAGATGAAAACCTCGGTTTTCTATTGGTTATAAATAATATAGTATTGAACATCAGAGAGAATTACTGGCAATTTCTGAAAGAGAAGATATAACAAGTGAGCATGGGAAGAGGGGTCTGATTTTCAATTTTATTGCTCTGTAACCAAATAAGATTGAAGGCTATGAAAATTATGCATTGCCTGAATGATGACAACATTGTAATGAGTAATCAATGTTAAATTCTGTACCTCATGGTAAATATATTAAGAGAACAGAGGATGCCTCGAGAAAAAATGTCAATTCTCAAATTACAGGAAACTCAGGATTTGTTTTTTGAATATTGAAAATTAAGAACTTAAAACTTGTAAATCATTAAAATATGGACTATTAGCTACATTTTTATGCTATACTTACAAGCTTTATTGTGAGTACAGTTAAATCTTGAAAGTTTGGACTAAGTTATTGGAGAAAGGATGTTATTTTGGATGTCAACTACAAGATCACAACAAATTCAGCTTAACATTTATGTATGCATATCATTATGACAAAATACAAAATTACTCAAAATCTGATAAAGGTCTTGAAAATGATTTTTTTTTAATTAGACTTGCAGCACAAAATAAACAATTTCTCAACAGTCACAATATAAACCCTTGTTAGAATTGCAGTATTTTTACTCCTCATGTTTTCTGTTCTGAGGAAAGCAATTTGCTCTCCTTGGTAATTTAGGGAGAGCAATTTATAGCAGTCCTTGTATTTATTAAAATTAAGAACTGCACAAGATAAACTTTCAACTGAACATGAAATTGACAATTCTCTGTACTGAAAACAATGTATCATTATATGTCATTTGATACATTAAACTTCACCTTTCTATTGGTTAAGAATGATATAAATCTTCAGAGAGAATTACTGGTAATCTGAGAAAGAAAGGATGTGACAGGTGGGTGTAGCAAGTATGTCTAACTTTCTAGTTTATGACTGTAAAAAAAAGATTGAAGATAATAAAAATTAGACTTTGCCTTAATAATATCTATATCATTATGAGTAATATACATTAAATTCCATATTTCAGAGAGGAGTGGTATATAAATTACAGAAGAGGGAAGACCTAGAGAACAAACATCACAATTCTAATTCAGGAAGGACATTAAGGATTTAATTAAATATTTCCCTATGAAATTAAAACTTATAAAATATTAAAATTTGATTCATAATCCATGTTTTAATGCCAAGTTTATTCATACACACACACACACACATATATATATATATATATATATATATATACTGATAATAAAGTAGTTTAAATTTGAATGCAACTCTGGAAAAGGTCTTGACATGTGCACAATTTTCTTACCCATAATGAAATGGTTAAATTACCATGTTCTTTCATGAGCTCTTGCATGCCAAAATCCACTCACAACATATATCAATTAAACCCTGCCACTTTGAAATACAGAAAAATGTGTCAAAACAAATGCATGTATGATTTGCCAATGGTAGTTATTTGTAGTGGTTTGACATCCAAGGAAGCCTGTTAAAAGATAGAACTTATGGTTTTTCTCTTTGTTATATTATAATTTTCAGTTGTATTTTATACTGAGTAATTCATGCTTATTATAAAGATCAAGCAGGAAACAGATTGTGGGGATGGTGTGGGTAGTTTAGAGGTCATTTTAAAAAGAAATTTCTTGGTTAGGTGTTTTTTCTTTTGTTATATGTTTATGTTAAAAATAAAACTGAAATACACTAGACTAAGAGGAAAATGTCAATAATAAGAACAGCATCTATTCCCATTGTTGCAGGTCCAAATAATATAAACAGTTAGAGATAACATTTCTCACTGTTTGGAATAAAAATGTTGATAGTAGTAACTGTATTTAATTCAACAATAATTTCAAAGACTTATTTTTACCTACTTAGATGCTGCTTAAACTTAAAACTGTAAAAATCCTGTTTGAGTCATTATCCATCTAGTACTACTTACTCTAAGTTTAACTACTTGTACACATCATTTAAAAAAAAAGTGTGTCAAAGTCTTGCAATTCTCTTTTATATTTCAAAGATCACAAAAAAACAGAAATTTAATTTTACTCATTAGAACAATTAAATTTCTTATTCCATTTAAAGCTTGAAAATATGTATTGCAACAATTGCTCTAAATAACAAAAAAATCACTAAGAAAGATATTTCAGACCATGTTTACATGCCTGGCCAAATTACTAGAAATGTCAAAGCATGTCAGCTCCCCTAACTGCCCTATGCACATTCATGACAGCTTGAATGTGTTGTGGAAAGCTCCTAGTTCAATCTTTTCCTATTACTAGTAGTACCTAATAACTAGAATGAAACAAAGAAATTATAAAAAAAAATTTAAAAGAAAAGAAAGTATGCCTGACTAAATCTGTAGAAATACACACACACACAATATATATATCTTTACAGTGTGTCCCAAAATGAGTATACCAAAGAGAAAGTTAAATAACTTTATTATTTGACTTCTGAAAGTTTGAAAGTTTTATTTAGGTTAATTATTATTTTTATTACTTACATTATTTATCATTATTATTTATGAAAATGTTTTATTTCAGATTTCAGAACTGACCCTGTTTTTGAGTAAAATAACTCCTGAAGAGTTCCCTCACTTTAACCTCTTTGGACTTTTATTTTTGGGGCCTTTTCAAAACAAGTCCACCATAACAAACCAAGGGATCTTGAGTAACTGAAACTTCATATCCGTGATGCTGTCTTATCTATCCCTACAGCTGTGTTAGAAAATGTGTTCTCAGAAATTGAACACAGAATTAGATTAATTATAGCTAATGGTGGAAGACATATAGAAGTTTATTAAGTAAATTAAATAAAATTTACAAGCCTTCAGAAGATATTTTGTTTAAGTTATCTCAAATAATAAAATTGTTATTCAATTGTCTTTTTGGTATATGCATTTTAGGACACCTTGTATATACACATATATAACACTTGAATATTAAATCTTTCTATTTTCTCTCTCCTCTATTGATTTCTTTTAAAAGTTTCCTACTTTCCTAAAAAGTATACCTTTTGTAGTGACTCATTGTCCAAATATACATATTAATAATTCATCTGTTAATACCCAATTAAAAGAAATATTAAATTAAAAAACTGAAAGAAATATTCAAAGATAATACATTTATTTTATCAAGAAGACAACTCAACAAATCTGTATAGATTATTGAATAAACCTAAAGAGAAAGATTTTTTTAGATGTATATTATGAAAGAAAAACTGTGCTTTATGTAACTTACATTACATAAAAACTAACAAAACAATAATAAACTAACAAAACAATAATAAGGAATTTTTTGTTTTTCGTTAATAACTCAAATACAATTCTAAGGACATAATATATCTTAGAATGTGTAAGAAGTGGTGAATTCTATATTGGTAAAACAGATAATTTAAGATTAAGGATAAATTTACATAAATTCCATGTTAGATGATCCAAAAAACAAAAGCTCACTATATGCCAGCAAACATTTTGAAGAATGTATTTTGAAAAAATTTTAAAAGAACCACATTTTCATCTTTCCCCTTTGTGGGGGGGAGGGGGAGGTATGAAATGTAAAAGAAAAATACTATTTTTTGAAAAATATTTCACAAATTTTTTGGTGCCACTTGAAATAGATACAAGTAAGAGGGCAAAAGTAACTGGTTGTGTACAGTCAGTAGGAATTGTTAAACTGAAAAATATTACTAAGACTTACAGAAAAGATAATAAAGAGGTATGAAAGTACTGAATAAATAAACTGCATTTCTATAATACCAAGAGAAGGTATAATCAGAGTAAGATTTTAATTTAAAAAGAAGAAGTATATTGGATAAGCTTTCACTAATTTTATTTATTTTTGAGCATTTTTAATTACTTAATTCATACAAGAAGTTATATGTTTGTACATTTGGAAAACATATGTATTTAATTTAGAGTTTATTTATGTTTAGTGGAAAAATGGTATTTGGATGTTTTTGTTATATATTATCAGTAAAATTATATCCAGGCGAGTGACCTCTAAAGTCACAAAGCCAGTTGAAAACATTAATACAGGAGAAAAAAATAGACTAATTTTTCAGTATTTTGTTATTCATATTTGTTTTTTGGTTATACACAAACACACTGTTTAGTGTACTTAAAAATACAACTGTCAAGCACACAATTTTAACTTATATTTTTACTACTTTTAATTGAGTTACAAATGTATAAAGACAAGAGATGCAGAAGTATACACATTTTATCTTCAACGATCCAGTGTTAAAATTAGTATGTGTAAAGCACTTAACCTTCTCTTAGATGTTGGAGTGAAACAATACACAAGTCTCAGTTTTAACTGTTTCTAACTTTGTGAAAAAATGAGAACAGAAACTAATGTATTTCTAAATAAGATATTAACAGTTAAGTATTAGTACTAATCATATTTGGTTACAAATTTCCATATTATATTTTACCTACAACTTAATGACAACAATGGAACTGGAGGTCCATCTAAGGCATCTCAACCACTAAAATAAACTTTAAAGTGAAAATAAAATACATTCAAAGCCAGCCCTTATCATTCAAATACTTATTAAACCTCCCTCAGTTGCTTCATTCACCACACTTGAAGGCAACCTATTCCAAAGGTCAACCACCTTGTTGAAAAAAAAAAAGCTGTCTTAACTGAAGATACATATAAATTTGGCAGGACTGGAGTTGTGTCCCCTAGTCCTACCATTCATTTATATAAAAGATGGTACATTAACACTATCAATTCCCTTTACAATCAAATCTCCTCTAATTCTTCTTTTATCAAAAGAAAAGTTCAGAGATCTTAACCTATCCTTATATGATGGCCTTTCTATCCCAGGTATCATACTGGTAGCCTTACTCTGAACCCTTTCAAACAATTCTTTGTCTTTCCTAAGGTAAAGAGCCCAAGACTAAACACAATACTCCAAATGTGGTCTAACCAGTATTCTATACATGAAATTATTACCTCTTTAGACTTATAATGTTATATTCAATATTTCTTTAGACACAATCTAAAACCCCATTTTTCCTATCACTAACAACAGTATATTGAATGAAAGTGATCCATTAGAACACCAAGATCTTTTTCTTCCATAACATTGCTAAGATTATTCCTATCAAAGTTATATTCATAATCATAATTTACACTATGTTATCCCACATGAAATACCTTGCATTTATTATAATTAAAAAGCCATCTGCCTTTTATTCACCCAACATTAGTAACAATTTTTATCAGTTTCCTTCTGCAAATGCTAGTACATACAATTAACTTTTTTAACCACACAATTAAATAATAAGTTGGTCATTTCATTTTAATCAATAACCAAATGTTAAAGATATTTACAATCAATGAAATGTTAATATTGTTATACGAGTTTATGACACAATTACACATATTGCATGCTGTTAGTCTTACTGTACTTGAGGCCTAGCAATAACATTAGCAAGTTAACTAAATAACTTAAATTTCAAATAATTACGCTATTTATTCAATATAAAATAATACTAACGAAATATACTTAGTTGAAAACAAAGCTAAATGAATACAACTTACAAAAACAGCGTTTAATAAAAATTAAGATGGGATACAAATACAATTTGGACGAAAGGTAGAAACAAGAATTGGGCACCTATAAATTATAATGCTATAGACTAGTATATTGGCTATAACTGCAATTTGCAAACTCCCATCCTAAGCATGAAATTTGGGCGGAGGAAAACGGATTTAGCGATAAACCAGCCTGACAACCCCTAAAATTTGGCGACAGGCCTCGTCAGCACTGGATATAACCGATACTATATTAACATTCTAATCTACTTTTAGTTTTACTCACATTCATACTGTTACTGTTAATGAGTTATATTTATAACTTATAAGTTATAGTCATACACTGATACATCATATAGTGACTGAGTAAGATAGTAACACCGGGAACTTCTCTACATCTGTTGTATATTCATATTGTAACAATAATTAAAGGTGTATTTATCGTTTTATAATCTTGCAACAACAACAAAAAAAAACGTTTACAGCTCACTTACCATTTTTTTAAATATACTATAGTTTTGCCATGTTAAGAAAATACGCTATTCAGGAAGAAGTTTCCGTGTCATTATACAAGTACTAAGCCTAATAATAATAACTAAGTAAACTCCGAAAATTTATCCTGATAACATACGTAAGTCTACTGACCATTGGCCTATTTTCACAAAATTTTTAGGTTCCATGTTCAGGTTTTAACCAATCGAGATTGAGTAAGTATATGAAAGAAAGAAAAGTAATACAGGAAACAAAAGATATTATCGTTATATTTACATGACACTACTTATTTTACTCTTTTTTTTTTAGTTTATACAAGTGTCTGTAGAAATGCAAGTATGCATATAAATCAGTACACTAGTCTACTCGACTAACAGGAATTCACATGTCTCTGATAAAATAGCTATTAAAATATTTACACAATTACGTCCAAAAAGTTTGTTTGTAGTTCAGCGCAAAGTTACATAATGAGCTATATATCTGTGCTATTCCCACTAAGAGTATCGAAACCTAGTTTTCAGCGTTGTAAGTCCGCATACATACCCTTGAGCCACTGTGGAGTGGAGGGTGTAGGGGGCACGTCCAAAGAGACCACTAACTCAAAAAGAAAGACAAAACTTTACACTTACAATATGCCCCAGGTGGTTCAGTGTATTGTTACGTCTCCGTTTTTTAATTGATTTTCCGTAACTACA
>NW_013668060.1:106299-108281 GCF_000517525.1 Limulus polyphemus | reverse complement strand
ATCTAGTAAGAACTTGAACATTCGCCAAAGTACATGATAGTTCTAGAAGCGTTGCGTCACAGAGGTCATGTGACTCGATGACGCAACAGCATGCTCTTAACGCTAAAAATCGGATTTCGATACTCGAAGTGGCAGGAGCACAGATAGCCCATTGTGTAGTTTATGCTTAATAATAAGCAAACATCTGTAATGGAAAATGGATAATAAAAGCTTCTTTTCTTTTTTTTTAAGTTCATTCACTTTCTCGATCAATATCAACCATCCACGAAACTAAACAATGGATCTACTTAGTGAAATGACGTTAAGAGCTTTTCTTTCAGTATTCAGATTAGCTCTTTATTGGTTGAATAGATCGTAATCACTTTTAGAAGGATACACTATCACCAATGTGGCCTACTGACAGTGTACACACCAAATAATGAAATATTCCACTAAAAACAAAATAAACCTGGTTGTATTTCGTTGTTTGATATAACACAGACGTCAGAACAGGAAGAGCAAGTGACCCAGATCACCAATATAGGTATAATATTCACGGGTGAAACCGATTTCTCTATTAGTTTAAAAAAATGTATACCCGCAAAAACAATAGATTCACCCAGGACTACCAAGAGCGTTTCGTTGAGGATAATAACTGTGTGTGGTTTACCTTAAAATTAAAATAAAGAGATAAGACGGGTAGGTGTGTTATATGAATAAAAAGTATTTATTACACTAATAAACAAAAACACTACAACAGCTCGCATACTCTCGCAAGTAATAGATAGTCCTTTTTTCTCTAGCTGGTGTTTAGTTTTATTGGGTGTTTTTTATTTTTTTATCAAGACTGGAAGCCCCAAAACCAAACACGATTATCTGCAAAAGAGGTTGTTACGACAGCGGAGGTCACGTGACACTGGTAACACGAGTTTCTAGAAGGATCGTGAATTGTCCTGGCAACTCTAGTCTTTTCCATACGCCCTCTATTTTATTATATAAGCTCAGCAAATTATTGCAGATAGATAGATATAGAGACAGATAATTGAGTCAAGCGAGCGGTAGTGACGGCAATATAAGGTGTGTGTTTTGTTATCGAGATTGCAAACGTATTGACTGTGGAAATTAAGTGTTTTACAAAGTTTGTAACGAGAAAGAATAAGCTAGTTCTAATTAAGAAAGGACTTGTATCACTGAAGTTTCTCAGAAAGAATTTTTACGGGAAATTAACAAACGAGCAGATACGCAACAAAGTAAATCAGCTCGGTAGACTGAATGGGAACAAGTGAGTTAAAAAATCGCACTTAGATTCAGTGTTAACTCGCATTCCCAATTGATGGTGTCACTTTGTGATCTATGTTCCTTGACAGCACTGGTCGGCTGTCAGTTTCAGTCAACATTATAATTGGCTAGGAAGAGATATTTTACTTATAACTCTTTCAATCCACGTTCTCTAAACAATATTGAAACATCCCTGCGGACAAAGGAGACGTTACCTACAAGAGAACAAAGGATGAGGTAACTAGAATAAAATAATATTAGCATCTTTGGACCACCCGTTGTTGCCATGAAAGTGTGGAAACCGAATAATCAATAACTTGTAATAATTCCATATTTCTATAGAATGCGGGAGACCATGATATGTCCGCATATCACACAGGGAAAGAGCACCAATCACTTTACCTCAGAAGTGGATTGGCCTAGGATGCTTAATATTGTTACGTCTCCGTTCGTTCTGTTGCGTCATCGAGGTCACGTGACGCTAGTAACGCGTCATATTCTCGAAGCTTCGTGAATCCTCGGGAGGTTACTAGACTTCGGTATTCTTTTATATATAAGACGGTCAAGACGTTACGGGATTAAGGTAATGTGTGTATAGATAGTGAGTAATTGAACTGCAGTCAGAAGTATTATTCACGTTCGTTGTTATATCGTTTGTTTAGCGCGATTGTTGAAATTGATAGTATCGGTAAAGTTATTTTCGGAAAGAATAAACCAGTTTATTA
>NW_013668060.1:93295-105486 GCF_000517525.1 Limulus polyphemus | reverse complement strand
GAGGTTACTAGACTTCGGTATTCTTTTATATATAAGACGGTCAAGACGTGACGGCAACAATGTAATGTGTAATTGACAGCTGAGTCGAGCACGTAAGACGTTTGTTGTGAATTATAGCGTTTGTTATAGCGCGACGTGGAAATTAAGTGTATCGAAAAGTTGCATTCAGAAAGAATAAACCAGTTTTATTTAAGAAAGGACTTGTATCGGTAAAGTTTCTTCGGAAATAATTTTTACGGAAAATTAACTAACGAACGGAAGCGTAACATAATTGTTGGGTGCATGAAAAAACTCACTCGTAGAATGTTTGATTAAGTACTGGAATGATAAAGTTGAAATTTAAAATTTGATTATTAAAGGCAATAAGTATAAAGTGTGGAAAAACAAATTTTGCTTTGTTTTCCGGCAAAAACTATTGTAGTAGTATGTACTTGGGAATGGTTTTTCCTTTTGATGTAGTAATTTAAGCAAAATATGTCTAAGCTAGCCAAAATTGGTGGTTTTGTTTGTTTAGTTGAAGAGTGAAGAAGTGATCTCAACTAATGGACTAGCTGTGACATGCAATCATATAATAGGTTTTCTGCCTGCTTTAATTAATATAGAAATTATTATTTTTTCTCTGAGTTCATTTTAATGCAGATTTGGTATAAACACGTGGTCTAAAACTGTTAAAGTTGTCTTGTTCGAAAGACCTTTATGTCTTTTGTTCTCTATAGTAATAATATCTACTCTGGCCAAAGAATATTGCAATAAATTTGTGTTAAAAGGGTCCATGACTTCAACGTCCTTTGTTGGCTTAGTGGATAATATCTGTACGTTACAGATAACAAACACTGAGAGACAGCAATTAATCCATTCTCTAAGCAAGTATTCGGTCCGGCATGGCCAGGTGGTTACGGCGCTCGACTCGCAATCTGAGGGTCGCGGGTTCGAATCCCTGTCACACCAAACATGCTCGCCCTTTCAAAGAGGGAAGGCTGTCAAGTGGGTTGCATCCTTGACGTAAGAAACAGCTTTAGAAACGATGGCAGAGCAAGATCTATCAACGGTCCGCAAGTACTATGAGAAATGAAAAAAAAAATCAAGTATTCATGCTATTTTCGTTTTTATGTCATAAATAAAGTTGTTTTCACTTTTCTTCACATGTGTTCAGTCTGTTTATTTCTCACACATCTTAAAACTCGATTAAGTTTTCGAATTCAGGTTACTCTCAAATTTTCTGCTTGACCCTGTCATTATTAAGTGGACATGTCAAACATTTATGTGGAAAGGATTTCACCCGAGAGTACCACGCATACTAAATTCTGCAATCAAATAAATAAAAAAAAACAATTCTATCCAGAATTCTTCACTTAATAACCCAATACCTTACTAACTTGACAAATAGCAATAACTAATTTCATATTCATTACCCTGAACGTTGCAGTATCTTTCAGCTTTACACACACACAAAAATTAGGTTCAGTACGGTTCAATTCGTTTGGAGTGTGAGCAGTGTGAACAACAAAGTTTGATTGTCAACGAAACCAAACTGAATACACCAGAAGAGGCAATCTCGATTCATTTGGTAAAAAAAAAAAATAAAGTTTTTTTTTGTTTCTTTAAAAGTTTAGTTTGAACATTGCAAAGTTTTAATGAGTGCTGACGAAAGACGGAGGTGAACTATGAAATCAAACTGTAGTTCATTTCAAAACGAATTCGAAACATTTCTATAGAAGGCAAATGTGAACAACTAGCACATTCATCAAAGCAAATGAACTGAAATTAGTCTTTTTTAAACGAACCCAATGTGAATACTGCCTAACTCTATAAAGTTGAACAATACGATTTTGTTTAATAAGTAGATATCTTTCCAGCTCAATGGCCGCAACACATACTCTTCATTTAGCCCAGAAAAAAAACAAAAAACACTAGATGGGAGTCAATGGAATGTACCAGACTGAAAAATGAAATGCCATCATCTCATATTCAATAATAATAATAAATATAAATCGGCAAGTCTAATGGGAAAGATCAACAAACAAAAAATAATTTTAATTTGCATAAATGCAGGCCAGTAGCGTGCAGAGGGGCGAAAGGTGCCGGGGCCCCGGGCACCCATATCGGGAGGGCATCCAACGCAAAGAGTCGAATCGAATAGTAGAACCCTTTCCGCCCTTCCCCAAGGTCTTAGGTACAAGGCTCCGGGCATCATAGAACCTCTTCACGCCACTGATGCAGACAGTTATTCGTTTAATAACGTTTCGGAATAAGATACTTTACTTCTGAAGTTAATTGTCAATAAAGCTACTTAGATATATTCAATCTTGGAATATTACTGGGTTCACTGATCTTACTTATAGTTAAAAACACTAACAGCAACTGAAAGGAGAAGCTGCGAAAAATGTATCATGAAGATGAACTAAATCGATTCTCTGAAAATGAATGATTTACCCAGATTCTGATCTTTTCACATGTGACTTCAATAGAGTACTATATGATTTTTAAACAACATAGTTCCCAACTGATATCTTCCGTGAGATTTATCTAAACAACAACTTTGAAAAGTGACCTATGACAATGAGTAATTATAGCACAAACAAATTACCCATACATTAAAACTAAACCTGTATATTTGCCCATAAATTTCGAATATTTTTTCAGGTTCACCTATCTTAGCTAGAAAGGAAAAGAAACGCCTACTATGTTTCACATATTACAGTCTTACAGACCGTTAACAATATTCTATCAACTGTGATACTATGGTTAAAGTTGTTAACGAACACTTTACGTTATGTTTGCCTAAGCACAGATATTATCTGTCCAAAATCTTATCATATTCTTAAATGTGCTACTTTATGGCATTCTTTGTTAAGGAATATAAGGCATAGAGGTAAATCGCCAATGTACAACAAGAGATTCTAGGAGTTGGTAGATTGAATGTTGTGTGTGAATAAGTGGACAAGAAAATAGACAGAAGAGTTTGACGAACACAATTAACTTGTATCTAAACCTTCCTGTCATCTCATCCTGCAGAAAGGCCAACTATATGTGTACATTTAGTGTAGTGAACTTGGCTTAAAATGTAACTGAAGTTAAACTGAATCAAAACAGAAACAAAGTAAACTGGGAGTAGTCTGGTTGAAACTTAAGAGAGGAAAAAATGTAAGGTTAAGAGTCAGGCTGAATTGTAGGAAAACACCTAACTTCTCGTGTCAGGTTTTTTCATTCCAGTTCCAACAAAAAAGCAAGCGAGAGAAAGTCCAGAAAAACCGAATAGAACTTAATGCGACAGATGAGTTAAATCGCCAGGTCAGAGACCACAAGGTTCAGGCATACATATTTCCAATCCATTTAGAACCCTTAACGAGAAAAATGGATATAGCGAGCCTGAACCCTGTACTTTCTGTTCGCAGCCTGGCGCACATTTACCACTTGGCTACTCTCGGCTTGTGCAAGGCTGAGAAAATTATTTTTCATTTGCGGTATTATGGGAATTTATTGTAAAGAGAAGAAATCCATTGTATGCCTAAAATACATAGCTTTTTGAGTGGATTACTTTATTTTCTGAACTCCATAACAACGTTTCGACCACTGTAGTGGCCATTACCTCATTATGGTCACTAGAGTGGTCGAAACGTTGTTATGAAGTTCAAAAAATATTGTAATCCACTCAAAAAGCTCCATTTCCGGACTTTTATTATGGTAATTGTTTGAGATGGTTTCTTGCAATTACGAGCGTTCTTTTGATCACTAACCGTTACATAACTAACTTCAAGTTTTGAAGATAGAAGCTCGTGGCTTTAATTAAAATAAAAAACATGTGGACTGGAAAACCTGACGGTATATCTAGAATTTCCGATTTATAGAAACTATTGCTGTAAAAAAAAAGTTTTTAGTTCAGCCACTTTAAACAACCCAGTTTAAATTCAATCTGATTATCATTCATAGCCATTAACTGTTATTAACAGTGTTAAATATGAGGTTAAACAATTATGTTTAAAAAATTATACGATAAATTTAATGATTTAATATTTTTTGATAAAAACTAAGAAACTGCGAACAAGATTACGGTTCTACCGGCTTACTTTCAATATGGCCAGAATATTTGTAGATTGGATTGACGAGTCGTGGTTATGCTATAATATTTTTCTCACTTTCTGACGCTCGTGTGGATTATTTTTTCAAAAATGGTTAAAGAAAAACCTAATTCCACAAGAACCTATGATGGGGAAGGTTTTCGAAGGCGTGCTGCCTGTTTATGTGTAAAAAACGAAGACGAAAATGAGGTAAGAATTCGTAAATAATAAATTTCAACTTCAAGTAGACCTCCCTCAGTTTCTGTGGTAGTACTATACCTATCTAATACTCAGTATTAATAATAGTACTGTTCTGTAGGAGTAGTTTTAGTATTATTATTAGTAGCAGTAACACCAAAATATTATAACAATGGCTGACTAACCCAGAACTTACAGGACTAGGCTAAGTTACTTCTAACTTCTAAGTTACTTCATTATTTAAAAATTCAGATAAGTTTTATATTATAATTAGTATAAATTATAATCGTTATATCCACCGACTTTACGATGTATGACTGTTAGTGATACGTATTATGATATATTAATATTACTGGAGCTAATAAAATAATACTCATTACTGAATGGAAGTTAATTGCTATATTATTAGTATATATGAAATATAATATAATATAGCTCATCAGACTGACTAGAACACAATAAGTACAGTAGTGGTCAGAACACAATTTTACTCCACCAGATGAAGGGGTGGGGGCAAAGACTCATGATTTTTGAAAAGGTCTGGATCCCTAGAGATGGAAAATTGATGACAGCAGTGCATAACTTTTCCCTTCTCTGTGTTATCACCATGTTTTCAGCCACACCCCTGAATTTTTATCAATCTTCTATAAAATCTTTATTGGTTAAGTCATGATATTGAAAGAGATAAGCTAGCCAAGCATCTGTATTTACCAGTGCAACAAACAGCATTCAGTAATCTTCACTGGTTTCCCATTGGCAACTTCTTCAGTCTCTTTTTGTCTTAATACATAATTTGTAAGTACTCATTTTTATTCAAATATTAGTTGACAGTTTATTTTAATGCCATTTGTACTGTCGTCTCATCTTTTTATAACTTTTCTGCTGAAGGAGGGGATTTAGGATTATCAAAAGGATTTCTGTGGGTTTATATATAATCTGTCAATTTTTTCTTTTTAACAGGAAATTTGTTCAGAATGACTTGCATAAAGAATGCTAATCAGCAATTCTTGAAGGACTTGTATTTTAGCTCAGAAATGAAAATAAGAACTGGAAAAGAAGGAGCAATTAGAAAAAGAACAAGCAATTTATTAATATATTTTTTGCAGATTAAACTGTTTCTGAAAATATATTACAAAGAAGAAAAAAACAAATTGAATGAGTAGCAATGTGTGATACAATATCTTAGAAAACTTAATCATCATCATCTGGCTCTTCTTTAGATGGACTGTCATCATTTTCTACTCCTGAAGCTGCTTGCCAAACACACGCATTTTGGCAGTTTGCAACTCCTGTTACAGTCACAGTCCAGTAGATACAGCATAGCCTGAGGTGGCAGCTGTCCTTCCATCCTATATACTGGGTGCTGTGCTTCGTTTTTTCCAGGTATCCCTGGGTCCTTCTCCAGACACCACCTCCATATTTCAGCCTGGAAATTGGCCCATTGGGTATGTTTCTTTAAACAGTCTCAGCAGGGACAGTTGATGACTCTCAGTCTCACCTTTCTTTTCACAGAGAGGTAATATCTCAAAGCATTTACTTTCAATGTAGCAGACTTGGCTGCATAAAGATGGCAGTTAAACTTCTCCAATTTGTCCATCAGCTCCTCAGACAGATCCCTTTTGTCCACCAACTATGAGAAGGCTTTCTGTTGACACTCAGGATTTTGAGGGTATTTATTTTCCTCTGCCTGCAAATGCGCTGACTGTGTCACATCCCATATAGGCATATATGCCCATGTGGGCTTGCCAAACATTTGTGCTAACAGCAGCTTTTATTTTCAGCAATGTCAAGGATTCTTGTGCATACTTTAGTGCCACATTTCTTGTCCCTTTGCCAGTCATTGTTGTCCCACACTAAATTAGTGTAAACATAAGGTTGAATGTTGGAAGGAAGAACAATTGGCTGATTCCTGGTAACTGTAAGTTTCTGGAGACACAAAGCTGCGCCACTTTGATATCTTCTTCCAGCTGTGAATATGAAACTCCATGTACTAGTTTATTCAATGCACTTAGAACTTCTTTTTAAAGGAGTTGAGATATTTAGGTTAACTTTTAGCTTTTTTTTTTTGTAAAAACTAGTGTTTGGAAATTTAATTTAAGGTAAAATAGAGGCTGCCAATTATTGACTTGGTTGTTAATTTTAATAACCCTGACATGACCTATAAAGATTTTATAGGAGATCGATATAAAGATGCTACATCACAATTGAAGAGATCTAGCTACTGCAAATTTTGGGGTTAAGATTGAAAATGGAGTTAAAACACAGAGAAGGCAAAGAGTTATACACTGCTATCACTTATTTTTCCATATCTAGAGATCCAGACCTTGCCAAAAATCATAATGAGTCTGTCCCCCAAAGCAGTACCAATGGCAAAAATTTGTGGTTTTGGCTCGTGGTCTTCCTATACAAGTCATTTGTTACAACAACAATTAATCATACTTGTCATATGACATCAGCATTAGGCCTATTATATTTTTTAACACTGCATTCTTTATATAGTCTCTGCATTTGAGCTTTCACCAAAGACATTAACTTATTTTAACATTTTAAATTATACTTTCTTTGAAAACTATAATCATGTTTCTGAAACTCAGCAAATTGTTAGATGTCTCATGAGTGTCATAAAATGAAATTTAACATGTTTATGCACAGCACAATTTATGTACTTTTGTGCACCAAATCAAAGTGTTTGAAATGTTTTAGATGAAACAGAAGAGATAGTAACAATGTTGGTAAGCATGATCCAGAATCAGCAGTATTATCACTTGTATTTTTTTGGAAGTTGTCTTGCTGACTATTGTAGTAGCATAGAAATAATTACTTTTGCACTTGGTGAGAAGACTGAAGCACACAAATCTTGAGATTATAAAGAAATGTTCCACATTTGTTTTCATGGGGAAAGAAAATTAAATATTTTTCTTTCATCCTTATGCAACATAAGAGATCACATTCCTCTGTGTTAAAATACTTTTCTTACAAGATGACTTCTTATATACAAGGAGTTTGATAAATCAGCATTTTAGTCCTATATTATTAAAATGCAAACTAATTCATTATAGTTTTAATAAGTTTAATTCAGATTTCATAATTTTATATATCTAGGCTTATTATTACTGTAAATACAGTTATGCCTAAAGTGAAAGGATTAGTTCCAGCAATGCATATACTGTACATGCTTCCACATTTTGTTTGTTAGCTTTCATGAGTGGTAATTGCTTTAACAATAGTTAATATTTAATGTAAAATATAGGTCTTAGTATTTTATTATGATATTATTGTAAACTTTATTTTATAACATATAATATCTCATATAATGTTTGATGTTAATTAATTAAAGGCAAAATTTTGAATTCCAATACAATGATTCACATCCATACACAGATTACTTATTTCGTTCTTGAAGTCATATTGCTTGAAAGACTTGTATGCCACCAGCCTTACAAAACTCCCATCTAAAATTCATGTGAAATTGTGCTACTGCATGATGGCATATTGTGCAGCAAACCCTCCACTAATAGGAATGTGACACACCTCTTGGAACAAGTGTTTCCTCTACATTCATTAATGAAAATCCTCATTCTTTTCCTTGGCACAGTTCTGCTAAGACAGGTTTATTTGTGCAGAGATTTGTTGAAATAATTTATTTCAACAACTTTACTTTGTATCTTCAACCTTTCAACATGAATTCACAGATTAATGTGAATTATTTTTCTGTTGATGTGAATACAAATATCACTTATGGTTACCAACAATATAGGAAGTTCTTTGCCTGATGAGATCATGACAGCCATCATATATTGCAAAAGGTGCCGGTCAGGTTGAAAACTACCAAATACAGTCAAAAGAAGAGTAACGTAACATTGCTCAAAGTGTGGTAGGGTCTGTGTTGCCACCTGGACCAGCTTCTTTTATCCCTGCCACACATTTCTCTTCACAGATTTTTGAAGCTGAAGTTGAGGAGGACAAAATGGAGTGACTTTTTCCACGCAATACTTCTCTCCCTACTGAACATCTCTTGACTTTTCCTCCTGCCTTACATATGCCTTCCACCCATGGTTTGCTTTGTTCTTCTTAACCTGTTAGTGCCACATCCATCATTTTCTTCAGGTTTAAGTTCGCTCATGCTGATTTATGCCTTGTCTTTCCTGTCTTACCAGGTAACATGTAGATATTATTGTTTAGATATAATTTATTCTTCCTTAACACAACTCATAGGACTCATGGTTCAGACATCCTTTATTATTTCTTAACATGTCCACATATGATATCTCATTTAGAACTATTGTTACTCATTAACTTGTACTACATATACTATAATGTTTAGTCATAGTTCATCTCTCCTTCACATGTCCACATAGATATTGATGATTGGTCATACTTGTTCTTACCATGTAAACATAGATGTTAATGTATAGTTACAGTTTGTTACTCTTTCACATGTAACATAATTTATTACTTCTTCACATATACTTATGATAGTTAATTCTTAGTCTTAACTGATTATACCATGTCAATAAGAAACATGTTACCTTCTGATAAGATGGCTTATTTCCTTACACAGATTAGCTAGAACCCCCCCCCCCCCATTGAGATGGTGGAGGGACTGGTGCAGAAATTACTTAGATCAGCCTCCTTTAAGGAGCACTAAAAGGAAACCCATGGGGTGTGACACCATATGGCAGGGGTTAAATAAGGGCACATCTATGGGAGACTGCATCTCATCTCAATCAGAGTATACTCTTTACCAGAGTGAAGCGAGAAGTCTGAAAAGTGTTGCATGGATGGATGGAATATATACATGAATGTCTAAGAGCTTGCACACAAGCCATTGGAGGGCCAATATATGTAGTAAGGCTGGAGCACATTCAGACTGTACCAAGTGTGTTATCCTCCTTGACCATCAGTTTTTATCTTTACTGCTCAATACCAGTTGTGGGTATTTCCAACAAATACTCACCTCTGTGTACATCCCCCTCCTCCCCCACTTTCCTGGTGCACTTTCATTGGTTGGAGGGTTTTGCTGCATGATACATTATCATGTAGTAGTGCAATTTCATGTGTTTTCATGTAAATTTTGTTTGGGAGTTTAAGAAGTCTGTTGGAAAGCAAGTCTCTCAGGCAAAAGAGCATGACTTCAGGAGGAAAATAACTAATCTGTGCAAAAAGGTGCAAATCTATTGAAAATATATTTTCAGTTAAGGAAAATGGTAACTTTTGGCTTGGTAAATTTCTTTTGCCATTTAGATGATAGGTGCTACTTAATTTGAACTGGACGTTGTTACCATTGTACACTTGAGAAGTTTGGCACAACCTTTGAAAAGACTCACTTCCCTCCAATAATCTTCTCAAGTTTCAATAAGATATATAAAATAAAATGAATAAAAAAAAAGACTCACAATAATAAATTATCATAAAATAAGAAGTCAAAGTGATTATGATCAGTGGTTTGGTATTTGAAATGTACTGGACACTGACAGTTATACTGCAATGGAACTCCATGATTTGAAGGAGGAGAGACTATGCTAAACTCCAGTACTATATAAATAAAATCAGTTTTTATCAATTTTTTTATGTAGATTTTTTCTAAAATTTACGTACTTTTAGATATTAACCCTCATTCTGTTTATTGTCATGCATTGGATATTGATTCAATGATAAAAAATAGTCATAGTATTTATTTTAAATTGTATTGTAGAGAGACTGAAATTGGTTTTTAAAAGTACTAGCAGAAATGCTGCCCTAAGGGTGGCTGTTTGTGCTAGTAATTTCTAATCATAATATTCATAACTCATTGAAAATAATGTAGAAAAGTTAACATTTTCTAAAAAGAATTTTCCTGGGAAGTACTGCATGGGAAAACTGTTCAGATTGTGCTGATATAAACTGTAATGTTTTTATATATTAAAAGTGGTACCCTTTTCAGTCCTAGTGAAAGTCATGTTCTTGTTGTGAGGTGAATACTTTTACTTAAAATTGTGTTCTGTGATAAAGAAATGGTTGTTGTACATACTGTAGTTAATTTCTATTTGTCTGAATTTTGAATGCTCAAAGTGTGAAATATTTTATGGATTTTTGTTTGTGGTGCCATTCAGTAGATAGCACCACATTGTATTTATTATTTCGGCCATAAACATTGATACATATATACATGCTACATCCATTATGGTAAGAAGATAAGTATTGGTTAATAGAGGATTTTGGTGTTACATTTATATACAGTGTAATACTGTTCAATCTACGGTATGGCTTAACAAATGTAATGTGACTTTAGCTATAAGTTAAACTTATTCACTTATTGGTAAGTTATAAAACAAGCTAAATAAGTTGTATTATTACATAAATATAATCTATAGACTAATTACTTGTCACTTCTGGTTTTAAAGATAAACTTAATTATTTTAGTGAAAAGATCAGGTAGTGATAAAATAGCATTAGGTGTAACAGTGTTGTCTATAGGCTACTTGTATTTAGCTTTGATTATTTATTCTCAGGCTACTATGGTTAAGAACGGTGTAAGTGTTAAAGACTTTACGTGCAACAGGTGCAAGGTGTGGACATTATTTGGGAACTTGGGACTAGTATTCCCATTCAAGGAAATTAGTAGTGAAGATGTACAGTTTGTAGGTTGGAGGAAAAATTGGAGGCTATCCTAAATAGGGTAGGGACAATGAATAAAGAGTAACATAAACTGTAGGAAATGGCAGCAGGATTTACAGAAGAACCTAAGCTTTTGCATGCAAAGTATAAAGTGATTAATGATGAATTTCAGGAAGTTCAAAACAATACTAATAGGGCTAAGTACTAGAAGATTTAATTGTAATGAGCAAGATTGAATAAGTAACAGATTTCAGCCTTTAGCTTGTGCACATGAGGAAATAGGGGAGGGAAGGATAACAAAAGGGATAGATAGAGATGGGAATATAAATTACAGGGTTCTTGTTATAGGTGATTCTTTAGTATGACACATAGATAGGATAGTATGTGGGATAAATACTGATACAATCATTGTAGTGCACATAGGGGAGACTAATGATGTAGGGAAGTGTTGATCAGAGGAGCTAGCTGTTAAATACAAGATATTGATAAAAGTACTCTCCGTGGATGCTGTCCGTGATCTGATTCTGAGTGAGATGGAGTCCTTCATGCGGCCTGGGGGTATCTCTCCGGGAAGTGCTGATTTATATTTTCATTCTGAAATGGGATATTCTGGGGAGAATTTAGACTCCCTGTTTCCTGCTTCTTCTTTCACTAGAGATTTTTCTTCTGAGGACTCAACTGATCAGTCACCTTCTGCCTAATTGGGACTTTAGGGTTGTTTTATATGCTTTATCACATCATCCCTTGGAACCCATGTCCTCCTGTTCATTATATCACCTTTCCCTCACAGTTTATTGTTTATTGCTGTTAGCTTCCAGACACTGTTGTTCTGAATTATTTGCCATTCATGTTCAGCAGACTCTCTATCATTCTATCTATGTTTGCTCTATTCTGACCGATCATTTATTCCAAAAAAAAAACTTGCTGCCAGAGAAGGTAACATCTTTTTCTCCTATTCATTTACCTGACATTTCTCATCTTTACAGTAGATCAAATTTCCTTTGTGTAATCCCTAAAACCTCCTAAATGCAAATATAAACGTTTTTTTTCACTAAAGCCTTATAGTTTTGTTTTTTCTCTACCCTATCTCAAAATGAGATTGGTCAATTCAACCAACCTTGTAACCACCAAAGAAAAATTGAAATAAACCTAAATTACCTTTCTTTTCTTTCTAGAATGACTTCAAAGTGTAACCTGAAACTACATTCGTTTATCCTCAGTAGATCTTAGTTCGTAACATTATACATCTATTTGTAATTAAATTTTATTAGTTTTATTGTCCCTTTGTAACCATATCTAACTGCTATTCCCTACCATTATAAGTTGTAATCATGCGGG